>NC_051224.1:34061204-34258704 GCF_015220715.1 Pygocentrus nattereri
TGTTTTCCCCTCTGTCTGGTTGAAAGGAGGCATTTCAGAACAAAGTGCACTCCTGAGCTCTGGAAATGTCTCCCACACCCCAAGAAACCTCACCTAGAGCTGCCTTACAAAGCTTTAAATGCCTTTTGAAGTGCCCGTGTGTCACATTGTGCCACCACTTCTGGAAGATCCCCTTCACAAACATATGCATGCCAACTCTGATCATCCAGCCATGTTTGGAATAAGCTCCAAACCAATGAGTGGCATACAGGCTTGCAAAAGTCTTTAAAGTGATAGTTTTAGACAAAAAACAATGGCCACCACTGCCCACTTACTTTTACATTGGCATGGATGTTAAGCAGTACATCCACTAGAAGTAGTCCAGAGTAAAAAGGTTCTGGCAACAAGAAACATGGTGATGGTGGAGGAGGTCGTAATAATGTGCCAATGTGGACAGACAATTATTTCGGTTATATTACCAATGAAAGAAATTGTCATTGTGTTTTGCATGAACTATTGGCTACACTGCCCCTAAGGCCCCCAGTGGTACTGATCCATTTCGTCCATACCCCATCTGTATAAGCTTTCAGAGAACGAAAAGAAATATGGACAAAATTAATGTAGAGAACAGACATAAGGTTCCGTCCATATCCTTGTCCATATTTAACTCTGAGCATCAACAAAACTTAAGCCTTTCAGGACTAATAAAATAAATGTACATAAGTCTTATATAGGCTAATTTCATCAGTTGTCGTAAAGGCTGTTTTAGTCCATTCTGATGTCATTTCACCTCTGCCAGTGTTATGACAATTGACACTTGCTGGAATAAGCCTTTAGAAATACCTATGTAGGTTTATATCTTTTGTCATGAAAGGCTTATGCAGGTGTTACCTTATAAATGCTGCCTTTAAGTAAATTATTATCGAGTTAACTATAAAAATTTACCCTTCACCAAAACATAGTTAATCAGCCAAGACTTTTCATTTTCTGAAGCTATCTTGCACTAGAGCTTCATAGCTAACCAGTAAAGAAAGCTTATAGCCTACCAATTAGCATCATGCAATTGTTGAGTTGTAAAGTAATCTCATACAGACTTGCTTATTTAGTTCCTGACAAAATGTATAATTCAGGCTTCAAAATGCTTTTTCTTCATTGTGCAATGTGCTATTGCTTTAGAGTGGGATTATGAGGACCCGTCCCACCCAAGTGGTGATGTCATCTCCCATCTATGCTCTCGCTCAGTACCTAAGCAGCAGGTCTCTGAACAGTGGGCGGATGAGTTTGCTTTACAGTCATGGTCCAGCACAGAATGGCCTGCTGTTATTCTGAGAGCTATAAAATATTTGGTTTCCTCCTGGCAGTGGCTGGCGATAGAGCTGCATGTTTTTTGCACTATTTTCACGGGTCAGAGTTGTAGCGCCTATGTGGGAATAGTACTTTGGGACTAATCACACCTATTGTTTCAATACAGCATTTATTCAAAACATTTGGTCCCACCAGAAATGAATTGTGGAATGGTGAGAATGTTGAAGGCTAGTATCACTTTAGCAACCACCTGGAAAAGCATAGCAACATGTTTTCATGAATGTTTATGGCCATTTTAATAATGCCTTATGAATGCAATGAATGTGTCTATAGTTTCTTTCAAATATAGTATTCAAACAAAGTGTGACCCGTGTGTAATACCTAGTGGCATCATTCAGTCAGAGAACATGTGTAATTGGGGTGCCCCAGGGGTTCTTAGAGTCTACACCCCCATGTGCAGTCCTGCTCCACATGTTCTTTTCCCAGCAGTGCTGCTGAGACGCTCTGAGCCCCCGCTACCTGAGACTGTAATCTCCTGTTTGTGTGAGCAGGTGGCCTGGGAGATAGTAGAGACCCCATCTGCTTCCACCATAAGCCCTTCCAAACCTTCTGTACTGTACCTAGTCCTGCATCCTCTACACAAAGGGACTGCCTCAACACCACTGCTACCTCTAACCTAGCTCACTTTTATCCATATAAAGTGACTAATCAAACAAAACATCTAGATCTCACAAAACCCAACACCTTCCACACAGAAACGGGCCTAACCCAACACTACTTCTACATCTCTTTCTGCCCAAGGTCTTCCACACAAAGGGCCCATCTCAGTACTTTAGTTTCATCTTATTAAACCCAACATCTTCCACTCACATGGCCAAGCCAAGCATTTTGCATATAAAGAATCTAATTCAACACTCATACATCTTCCACATCTTACCCAACTCAGGGTTATCCAACCAAATAACTTTGCTCAACAATACTTAATGTCATCAAAACATATGTCTTCCACTCAAATAACCCAACACTACACTACTGCATTTCATCCAGCCCAATAACTTTTTCCCACAATGGGCCTTACCCAACACAACAGTGCATTTCACCAGACCCAACACCTTTCACAGGAATGGCCTAATCCAATTGTACCACTTTATATCGCCACACCAAATACTTTCCACACAAATGGCCCAACAGTCTCACCAAAGTTGAAACCTTCCACTGAAAACAGCCTAACCTAGCAGTACCATTACATCTCACCAAATCAAACATCTTCCACAGAAATGGGCTAATCCAACTGTACAGCTATGTCTCACCAAAATCAACACCTTCCACACATAAGGTCTATCCCAACACTATTTCTACCTTCACCTACACCATCTACATCTCACTCAGCCCAAGGTTTGCCATACAAATGACTTTGCTCAGCAATACATAATGTCACCCAAATGTCTTTCACTCAAATGACCTAACCCTACAATACTGAACTTTATCCAGCCCAATTGGCATAACCCATGACTACCGATCATTTCACTAAACCCAGCATCTTGAATGGGCTAACTCAACAATACCAAACCTAGCATCTTCCACAGGAATGGCCAAACCCAACAATATTATTAGGTCTCACAAAACCCATCTTCCTCACAAATGGCCTAGTCTAACAGTACTACTACATCTCACCAAACCCAATACTTTCTGCAGAAAATGGCCTAATCCAACTGTACTGGTACGTCTTACCAAACCCAATATCTTCCACACAAAGGATCTATACCAACACTATTTCTACATTTCGCCGTACCCAACATCTCCCACACAAAGGGCCTATCGCAGCACTACTTCTGCATTTCACCAAGTCTGGCACATTCCACTCAAAGGGCCTAACCCAACAGTTCTGTTCTCCTTCAATGGCTCAGCAACTCCCTTACAAAGGGCCTAACCCAACACTTCAGCTGCCCCTCCTGTTTGCTGCCTGTGAGGCACTGGGCATGTCTAGACCTGTGGAGTGGACCCAGGAGAATCACAGCCCTGAAGCTTGCTGATCTCCCAGCTACGGTGTTTATTAATGCCACTGGAGCGTGTCCTGATACACTGAAATTAAATGGGCTACTGTAAATATGATGTTTGCACTGCATATAGACACATTTCTGAATTTGTAAGTAATGCTGTAACATTTAAGTCTTTGGGCTTGAATACTATAAAAACAGCTAATAATTTGTTTATGAATTTAGCTCATTTTTGTTGTTATTATTATTGTTATTATTATTATTTTTATTACTACACCCTGAAGCTGCAGAAGCAATAATTTATTCCTGATTGGGAGTGGTGTTTCAGAGTGAGTCGGATCCATGCTGCCAGTCTGAGGGCTTGTAATGTGTAGATCAATGTGACCGCGGAGGGAAGCGGGATCAATGACGGTTGAGTTATTGCAGTATTTGGCTACTGATTTTTTTCGAGAGATGTTTTCCCAGGAAAGTCAATACCCTCAGGCTCGTCTCACTCTTTTCTGCCCGCTTCCCTCCCTGCAGCATACACCTGGGGGGATATGGCCTCCAGAGATGGGGAGGGGGGATTGGAGATTAGGAGGGGTTAGACGGGTAGAGGAAGGGGAGAGAGGGATAAAGAGAGAGAGGAAGAATAGTGGATTAGAGAGTGAGAGAGGTGTGAGATAGGAAATAAGAGGGATGATAAGAGGACTGATGAGGGCTAGCGATGATGTATCATAATGATGTTACTTAAAGACAAAAGCAGTGTCTTCAAAGGGACTACAGTGCACTCTCAAAGTAAAACATTATACAATCATACTTTATCGTATCAGATTTGTCCAGTTGGGTGAACTAATGGTCCATTTACGTAAACTCTGGATCTCCAAAAATTGTCATTGAGGAGCCAAATGTCCATAACATCTGCAAATATTGGTCGCTAAGCATTCTTAGACTATTGAGATCAGTTCATGTTTTCATATACATTACTCTTATGCAGATTGGCTTACAATATTTTGCCCAAGGACTCATATTGATGCAGCTTGGTCTGCTAGCCTGAACAGGGGTCTTCTGTATGACAGGAGAGGCTACTACTCACTATGCTACACCAATCATCAAATGTTGTAAAGACATACAAACTGAAAAAACAGATCTACAAGGTTTTCTCTTGATACTACTGTATGTTATTGGCCTACACAAGAAAACACTTGATAGATGGACACTCTGACCAAAATCAAACAAGTGAGCATTGCTGAATCTGTCGTATACAAGCCTACACACATTGTACAGTGGTTCCAAATAGTCCTGCTAGATTTTCCAGTTTAAAGACCCCTTTTCGATGATGTTGAAAGTGGAGGAGAGGGTCTTGAAAAACTACAAGTGCTCTGAAGTCAGCCAAATGTCGTAAATGTAAATGTAAATGTGGTGGATGAATGAAGGTGGGCTGTTTTAAATTTTTACTAGTACAGAAGAAATTCAGATAGCTAACATCACTGTTAGGAGGTTGGTTATCGCATATATCACTTTTTTTAACCCAGTGTTTTAGTTTAGCCGTAGCCAGTTCCCACCCACAGGATGCTAACAAGCTGAGAGGATAAAGGCTAGCATGTGCAGTTGCTAAAGTGTAGTGGGTAACACCTCTGCCTTCTACACTGGTTCAATCCCCCACCTGGGTAAGCACCTTACACTACACCAATAAGAGACCTTAGGCAAGACTCCTAACACTACCTTCGCCTACCTGTATAAAAATGATCAAATTGTAAGTTGCTCTGGATAAGAGCGTCTGCCAAATGCTGTAAATGTAAATGTGCTTCCTCTGTCTTTTCAACCTGCCACAAACACACATTGGACAGCTCAGCATACTTGGAGGACAATGCTAACTGCTAATTCTTTTACACCAGCTAATGGTGCTGAGTGATGGGAGAAAGTGAGGCCAATATACAATCAACTCTGGGCCACGATTGGCTGTGGCCTTGCCAGCGATATCCCAATGATAAGACCAACACTTACAGCCAGATTTGACTTTTTCCAGCACAAATTATGCCATGTTCCCAGTATTATAGTCTGATTTCTCACTCACTGATACACATATCTGATCTCTGTCCTCAAATGCTACCGTCTGATCTCCCCACTTATTCTGTAGTGTTACTTGCTGATCCCTCTGCTTTCTCGTTAACATAGCAACGCTGATCTCCCCACTCATTCTCTGATACAGTAATGGAAGTGTAATCTGCCCGGACGACCATATAAACCTTCTTTGATGCCTTCCTGGGGCCCATTATCGTTACTGAATGACAGATAAAAGGAGGCCGATAAGGAAATAATTTGAATCTGCACAGAAACGCCAATATCATTTGCTAACGTGGTCCTCTCTCTCTTGCTCTATCTCTTTTTCCGCCTTGTGACTTGGAGCCCTTAATTTCCTAATGACCTAAATGTGTGCCTTCCAAAACATGTCAAGCTGGCTTGTTTTCATTTGGAAGCAGTGGGCAGAAAATGAGGCTGAGAGAGGAGCACTGCGGGCTGACGGGAAATTCCCTGGCGAGAAAGACATCGGCGGGTTTTGGATGTACTCTGTCTCTCCGCTCGTTCTGTGAGGCCTGCCTGCTTCAGTATTTAAAAGCTTGCTTCACATTTCGCGTCCAAGAAAATCACACGTTCCTGGAACCGCAATTAAGATGCAGCGATGTACACCGAAGCTCATCCGCTGCCTAAAATATGTATGGAAAGGGTCTAATTTGCTGTGCACAATGACATGCTGTTCTGGAAAATGGTGTAACTGGACCAGATAGTGTTGTATTGTAATATCTCAATGTATATCATTGCTTTTGTAACCTTAAATGTCCAAAACGATAACTAATGTATGTTCAAGAAGTAAAATGAGATGTTCACAGGCCAGCATTTAAAAAATCGTTTTCAAGGTAACACTTTATTGTAGAGAACACATATTAGAGGTATCTGTTGTTCAAAGTGGTTTTGTGTGAAATGGTTCATTGTAGAGAATTTTAATGACTTAGAATTACTAAAGATTATGGATAGTGTCACATGACTTCTGAGGTTTATTGCACTGGAGGTTATAAGAGTTCAATAAGTAATATATTCTATATTCTAAAGTATTCCAAAGAGTTGTAGTAAGCAAGTAAGTAAAGACTAAAAAGCAATTAACAACTTTAATAAGTCGTGAACTTTAATTATGCATCACAAGTACATAAAATACATAAAATTATTATTTACTTAAGAGTTGACTGATTGGAAGCATGTTTAGCACTTATTGGCATGTAATTGCTAATGACTGAACTCTAGAATATGAAACAAATATCAAAGTTGTTACTGACTTATTAAACTTTTATTACTTCTAATGCAATAAACTCCAGAAGTGATCTGACACTATTTAGAACCTTTATGAAGCAAAGTGTTACAGATTGTATACTAAGAAGATACATATTTAGATTACTCAATAATTTGGATAACAAACGCTTAATAAAGTAAGCACAGTTATTACATCTAATTATACAATTATTAGTGATTTCCACATAACAGACATCTAATGACACCCTAAAACAGGTTATAATAAATGATGGTTAATGCATAGCAAATAAACCGTTTAGAAGCATCTACTTACTAAGATTTTATTAAGACCTTATAAATTCCCAATATTGTAAACCTCTTTATAATAAAAGTATCCTTATAAAGGCTTTATGAATGGGTTAAAATTAGTGTATTAATGGTTGCTAATTATCATTAACAATTTTAGTAGTAAAATCAGTCAACTTAGTCAAATAGTAAAAACTTTTTATTTTTGTTTTTACTACAAGACTACCCTTATAAAGTGTCATTATTAAGCAGTTATAACACATAAATTAAACGGTCAAGAGTCTAATGAAGCCGACAAGTGTAATAGTGACAAATGGAGAAGACAAAGTGAGATAAGTAACAACAAGATCTGATGTTTACATGAATGTGAGCTCAATATTTGGCAGACAGGTCTGCAACTGTTGCCCTTTTATTTATGTATTATAACTGCTTAATAATGACATTTTATGAAAGTATTCTTCTAGTAAAATCAAAAATAAAAAGTTTTTGAAACACATATATGGTCTTATATCTGAGAATTAGTTTAAATAAAGAGGGTTTTAGATTCGCACACCTACAGCGATGCACTCTATAGAGCCATGATAAGTCACCGTCCAATCAGACAGACGTCACATTGAGATCATTGTCTACCAAAAAAAAGGCGCCCTATTCCACAGGTGCATTTTATTCAGTCCTTTACCATCAGCAGTACATTTCCATCCACTACTGCTTTTGAAGTAAGATCTATTCACAAAGTACAAGAAAAAAAAAGCATAAACGTGCCATTCTGCTGTCAGTCAAATCACGCGGTGGTCTGTCTGAGAGGACATTAGCATTGCAAAGGAACAGTCCGAGGTAAGACGGGGCCCGGCCGGCCCATTGTAAAGTCGTCTTTCTGTACCGCTCGTACGCACCACGCCTGCGAATGAAGCAGTGTTGAACAAAGCCAGGGCGAAATGCACGCCAAGATAAACCTCATGTTTAACAGAAAGCCTTAACACCGGCTCTTCTTTAAGGCCGACGCCGTGACATTTTCTTATCGCGCTAAACAGTCCTCCATCTGACCTTTCCACTACTTTGAATGGCATCTCGGATTATTCTGATGAATAATCGGCCACTGAAAAGCATCGATTGTATGCCGTGATACTCCAGTGTGGGACGAGCCCAGCCTGATGGACGCTGGCTGAAAGTAAAGGACGTGACAGAGGAATAAAAACTCCGTACCAACTTGGGGAAACATTCATGATGAAAAGGCTATGATACAATGCGATATGATAACAAAGACACCGTGTGATTGATGTGACTCTTCAATAGCATCTCTTGTGCTGTGGTCATCTCCATGTACGGTTTTTATCAGTTGTTTATATTAGCATCGCCCTGTGTTTACATACATGCATAGAGTGCTTGGTATGGTTTTGGGGTTGAAAACCCAGTCTATTTGAGAGATTCTTCCACCATCGGTTTCACTAGTGTTTTTAATTGGCCTTCGTCAACTTGCCAAAGCAATGAAATACTTTCACGTACTTTTGATACTAGAAAATTCAATATGTTATCTCAGTGTCCTGCTATTGGCTCAGGCTGCCATAGGAGCTCGGGAGGCATGGCCATATGAAGGACCATTTAAAAAGGCTTAAAAAAGAGCACTACTCACAGCAGAATCATGGCCTACTCAACTCTAATACCACATTATGTTCAAGCCAACCTTTTTGTGGCTACTCCATCTGTTACACATGACTGTTTCTGTACTTTGTTTCATTGCAGTAACAAAAAAGGGAGACGGACATGCATTATAGTTTCCATTCTAAACCAAATGTTTCAGCCAAAAGGTTTTTGCGTAGCTAGCTAATTAGCTCACTGAAGCTAGTCTAGCCAAGGACAACTAAGTGGCCACTTGTGTAATAAAGATGTTGGTTATGAGGCAAAGTCAGCAACAAATGTGAAAAACAGTATTGAAACTTGAGGTGTGGATTCATTTCTTCTTTTTCTGTTGCAGGCACAAAAACTACTCCCCCTTGTGTAGAACTTTCAGGCTGCTAAACATGAATGAGTGAGTACTTGAGATAAAAGCCAGGTTTATGAGAGATTTTGCATCTAAAAAGGACCAAAGGGAGAAGACCATAGAACAAACAGCTATCAAACATAATTGATGCTATCTTAGCAAGGTCTTAGTAAGAGTCCCTGGTCCTTCTAGTTCCATCCTCCCTTGCTCTCTGAATGGCCACTTACATAACCTGTACATAGTCAGCACAGGCTTGTTAAAATTGTATTTAAACTTCTATTATGCAGACAAAAGCTACCTAAGTGCTAATGCCTGCTAAATAAGAGTGATTGCGTATTTGAGATAAAACCATGAGGTAATATGTATCAAAAAGATATCTTTTGACTTAACCAAAGGTGAGTTCCCTTTATAAGAGGTCCCGTCCTCCTTTACCCTGCAAGTGGCCACATGTACAGGGAGATTCACTTGAAGGAGGTCCCGAGTGTTCTGTGGTAGCTCTCACTAGGACAAAACAATACAAAGGTAGGCACCAGGGAGCCGTCATGACGTTTAACCTCCGTTTGCAACTTCTGGGTGCACAGCCCTATACCCCTTCGTGTGTCTGGTAGAAAACGGAGATCTCATGTCATTGTATGTTGCGTACTTTTTTGGTTCTGATTGTGT
Organism: Pygocentrus nattereri; assembly: GCF_015220715.1. Lineage (NCBI taxonomy): Eukaryota > Metazoa > Chordata > Actinopteri > Characiformes > Serrasalmidae > Pygocentrus > Pygocentrus nattereri. The sequence continues at coordinate 34,070,697 of NC_051224.1, forward strand.
CATCCTGATGGGAGTTACGGCACTGTTTTCGGGGCCTCTTTCGAGTGAATCGCCCTACGTACTTTATACGCCCTTTGGAGTTGTGAGGCACCTCATGGTCCTAGCTTTTATCTCAAATACTCTCTCGCTCCTGTTTAGCGAGCAGTAGTGTAACTTGTAGTGTGAGTTTATGTCAGTTTCTTCTTTATGTGGCACCAGCTCCCCCTTTTAGTGAACCTTTAGCCCACTAAACTTGAGTAAGTTGGGGAGTTTGCCTCTAAACGCACTGAAAGTAGAAGGCTATAAAACAAAGAGCTGTAGATCAGCTGTTGAAAGAAGTGTGTTCCACTGTTCCGGAAAGTTCTGCAGTTTACCTGTGTAGACGAAGCGTCCCGGCGCTCCTTTGCAGAACTGTTTGGACTTGTAGGAGAGGGTGACCTCCACGACCCCGGGGATGTGTCTTGGGGGTGTCTGCACTCGTATGGCGTGGGGTGTGATGAGCTAAAAAACATCAGAGAACACGTTCACCACATCCCACTCGATACACATATCGATTAGCCACACCGTCACACCCTCGGGACTCCACTCTGACCCCTCGCTCTGAGAAATCAGCAGTGCTGGTTTATCTCTTACAGAGTTGGATTTACAGTAACAGGGGGACACTGTACATACATGTGTTTGACTTTTGTAGTCAAACGTTGCTATGTGACTAACTTCATAAATATTTATACAAACACTCTTAGGTCCCACTGTATTTTGATGGTCACCTATAACCCCTATAGCTACCTAGACCTATAGATCTCGATACCTGCAGAGTTAGTTATGTTATGATTTGAGGTTAAAGTAAAGTACATGTGAGTGTTGAGCAGATTTAACGGATATTTATAAGTTTTAACAGATATTTATTAGACTGTAAGTTAAATACAAGGTGCACATCTTACAATAAAAAGCTTCCGTACAGGGTTCTTTGCACAATGGCATAGAAAAAACACTTTTCCTTTCATAAAAAAACCTTTCAATAGATGGATCTTTGAAGCAGTGGTTCTCAAACCAATCCTTGAGGCCCCCCAGATAGTCTACACTTTTATGGACCATCTTTCAGGCCCTGAGATCATTCTAAATACTTCAAACATTTGTCCTTTTCTCATTTACAGTGGGTTTTAACTCATGTAAATATTAACCAGGCTAGGGCTACTTAATCGAACAGATGCCCCAATTTTAAAGGGCCAAATTAGTGACTTGTTTGATTTGTGTGTGTGTGTGTGTGTGTGTGTGTGTGTATAAAATGTAAACAACCCACCTCACTCCACACAAGCATGGTGCCAAACACCACCTGTAGGCCATCAAAGAAGTTGTCCCCAATGATGATGACAGTGGCTCCACCAGTCGTCCAGCCTTCACTGGGGCTTATAGCCTTGATGCAGGGAGTGGCTGCTTCGAAAAACAAACAAAACCACAACAAAAATCAGAATTAGCTGCAAAATTAAACACCCAGCCCAACCTAGACCCAGAATACATAACTGAACGCATAGAACTGAATCAGCACAATGTGAACTTTTCAGAAGCCACACAATTTGATGATTTTAACATTCATACCAATGCCATGAACCAACTTACAGGACAAAATTACTTGCACTTTTTTCCCATAACACCAAGTGTTAAGTGGTTTTGAAACTGTACTGAGTCATCTGGCAGTGTTTTCAGCTATTATCAAACTCTTTCTTTTTTCTATTTCAACGTAATTTTTGATGTTACTTCATTTACCAGCATTTTACCCTTCAGCATTTGAGCATTGCAGGGAATAACAGACTAAGTGGGAACGATTTGTAATAACTCTGATGATTGTAAAAGCTCATTTTGGATTCTGCTCGTCAGGCAGCTCAATAAAGCCATTAGGAGATTGTTGAGGGATTTTTCTATTTTTTTTTTTTCGTCTTGTAGTTTATGGTAAAGTCGTCTTTGGAGACAGGCAGGCTGACTGAGTAAGTGACTGGGCCTTGTCTTGGCTGGCTATGGAGGGGAATTGATTGTGGCGCTGGCTGTGGTTAAAAGACTTATGGAGTAACAAGCAGGTTTCCCTGAAACATGAGGCATAGCATTTGAATTCTCACTGATGCAACATTCCACTACAAACACCAACATTCTAGTGTTGTTCTTACACTGCTCCAAAATAAGAAATGATAAGAACACGAATGCATTCTTTAGTAGCAACTGTTGCTCATGATTTATAGGAAATTTGTCCCATTCAACTTAATGAGAAATTCTAGGCAGGTGTTACATATTATTGAGCCTCTATGTTAAAATGTTAAGCCACTGAAATGGACTATGTAGTCAAACATTCTCAGACAAAGAGGTACTGCCACTGGGGTGATACCCCTCATATCACTGGGGTGGTATGTCTGGCTCTCACGGATATGTCTTCAATACCTTTAGTTATGGAATATAATTGGACTTTATTACCTTGCTCACTTGCTCACCTACAATGTTATTGCATTGTGCAAAAGAGACAACGAGAGATTGCTACTGTGAAAAAGGGTTAATAATAACTCTAAATGTAGGACATTTGAGAAAAATAGGTATTTGGTGTGCTACAATTTTTGGGACTTTTGCAAGCATTTGCTAAAGCTTGACCAAACTCATAACAGTTGCTACAAAAGTCCAAATTTGTGGAAGGAGCATGGATAGATCAACTGACAAGTCAAACAAATGAGGGAGAATACTGGAAGAGCATTCTAGAGACTCCCACCAACCACACAAAGCTTTGGCATTCGACTCAGCTTTTGTATTTGTTGATGTAATTCTTCCAGGATAGTCATTTTTTATATTGAACACTGTACATCTGCACTAGCTGCACACTTCTCCCACATGTCAGAGTTTGGAAACCCTTGGTGTGAGCTTGGTGGGTATTATTGTGTAATGGATGACTTTTCAAGTTTTACCGAAGTAAACTTCACTGCAAACCGGGGAATTCCAACATGCGGATAAATGAATTGAACAAAGCAGAGATGAACACGGAGATTGCTTTAGGGTCACCTGTTGGGGACTTTAAAGGAGGCTGGAGCAGCTGTTTACTTTGTGCCACTGCTCTTCAAAACATCCCTGTGCGTGGAAGATGAAAGCTAGCTGTGGGCCGCCATTAGTAGCTTCCTTTTGTGTGCTAGACTTCAGGGACACACTACAGAGCCTTATCTGTGCTTGAATAATGGAACCAATTCTCCTTTAGCAGGGAATATGGCTTTATAGTTGGGCCTTGCAGCGTAGGTGATTCCACAGGGCCTGTGCAGAACCCGTGTGCAAGAGACTGTGTTAGCATTCGCTCTCTTCAATCCTTCAGGACCACAACACCACACAGTGTAGCATCTTGCCTGTTTCAAAGCACTTGAATGAACTCATCAAAGACTTGATAATTAGCTGAACAGGTTGAATCAGGAAAACCACTAATCTGTGACATCCCCTAGACTTCTAGGACCAAAGTTTAGTATGGTATGCTAATCAGTAGGTCTGATGTCTTGTACACAGGTTGCAGAACAGTGGGAGAGTTTTACATGCTCACATCAAAGCTAAATGTAGGCTGCTTGTTATGTTTGGCTACACAGGTGTAATATACCTGAATTGGACAGAGCTAATTGTCTCACTGGAATCTGAAATTCCACATTCTCTTTGGAGCAGTGCTACTTCTCAAGTCATTCTCAAATATTGGGCCAACTATTTGGACCATTTTGTTCATGAAACTTCTACTAGTTTGTTCCATTGCCTGGTGCTGTATTGTTTTGTATACTGATCAGTTTTCATCAACTTTGGACAAGAATAATTCTTTCGATAAAATGTTAGGTTCTGTTGCGAGTTTTCTAGTAAATGAATATTACATTAGAGTAAAGGAGTGACACGTCACATTAGTTAAGGCTATAATTAGAGGTCTTAACCCCAACCTGTGGGGAGCCAGGTTTGAGTCAGTCTTTTACATGAAACATCAGGTCTGGGTCAGACTTGACCTGTTTTCTAAGTCAGAGATTTTGGTAGTGGATCTTATTATGCATAGTAAATAAGTGGATGCAGCCATTCCACTGCAGATATTAACCAATAGCAAATGTCAGTTCTGAGTTTTCTATTAACCAATTTTTGAAAATGTGCATTAAAAAAGCCTGAAAAGTGGTACATATGACAAAAAGGGTATTTGCACTTGGTTGAGGTGTTCATCAGTGGGTCTATAGATATCAAAGGGTGATATAAACAGAATTTTAGAATAATAGATGAAGAACCAGGAAGAGAAACCACATGTTTGGCACTACATTCTATCAGAACTGTTTATATTTGCATTTGCAGGGATTTGGTGGGCAGTGGCAAGGTGGGACACCAACTTCAGCCCTCAAAATGTTACATCAACACAAGTGCTTTCTTTAGGTTTACTTGTCTTGGCAACTACATTCATTAAATACAGTCAACTGGCCGTTCCTCCCATGGCCTATGAACTATGAGGTCTACAGCCATGTAAACTAAAAGAAAAAAAAAAACATGGTGCTTTAAGTTGACATGATTCAAATGTGTCAAGTTGTTACACTTGAATAAAATGTATTTTATGAATTGCCAAGACAAGCAAACCTAAAGAAAGCACATGTGTTGATGTAACATTTCTTTTATGTTTGACCACCTTATACACAAAGCAAAGCATTGCAAGCAGCCATGGTATGATGTAACTGTATGATGTGCTAGTTTGCTCTTGCAAATCTGGAAGTGGTCAGATCCTACTGGACAATGAATGCTGGGTCTTACCTTCAGAGGGGTCCAGGCGGCGAGCCCGTCTGCCATGTTTGGAGTTGTTGTGAACAAACATATTGTCTGACACGGCCAGCACGTGGCCATCTACATTCACCGTAGTGGAAATCACCACCTGGGAGACGTTCATATTTAGTAAATACATTCAAGAAATAAAATCGATTCAATTCACTGTTTATTTCAGTAGCTGGTTATGTTCTCACCTGAAAGCGCCTCATGTCTCTGGGGTTCCCTGCATTTTTCAGACAGTTCTGATTACACTTGAGGAAGAACTTCAGGAAGAATCTGGAAAAAACAAGCAACAAGAAGAAATGCGTGGTCAGTGTCACAGTTAGGTCATTTGTGCATATTAAGAATGAAATTGTTTAGAAGCTTCTGGAACCCTGAGAAGAAAACATATAGAGACAGAACCCTGTCCAGTGCAGGTCCACCTTGTTTGTGTCCCATAAAGATAGTAATCCATCTAATCATACACAATTTCATCCTCTAGCCATTCATTAATCGTCAGTTGTTCACCACAGAGATGCTCTTAGCTGGATATTTCTGTGGTGGACCACTCAACCTATCAGTAACACTTGCCCCTACAATGCCATTAACACTGCTGTGCTACAAGTTGTCCACCCCCCACATATATGGTCAGCAATGGTCCTGTGGTTGAAAGTAGGCCAAGGATGAATGCTGTACATTGCAGCTAACATTGTGCAGCAATATTATGTAACTTTATGACTATATGGTGGGCTTCATAAAGTGGACCTCATACAAGTAGAAGCACGGGGGGGTCAAATGCTTGAAGCAGTATGTTGTTCAGGGATGTTAAGAGTCTCATGTGTTTCTGGCTTGGATGTACAGTTCTTAGACACTGGAAGAGTCTTCAAATCTGGATCTAGAACCCAGTCTTGGATTTTGCATAAGTATGACCAATCAGTTACATGAACAGTCCAACTGACTGCCAGTGAATAAAAATAAGAACCTGGAAGCTGGATTCAGGGTCCATTTGAAGATCTCTGGCATTGAGCTTTTAAACATGGAGGTTCTTTAAACTTTAAGGTTTTAAGGTTCTTCACATCCGTATCTCTCCTTTACAACAATGTCCTTAATGTCCAGTCCTTAATACCTCCCCAGCTCCTAACACACTGGGATAAAGCAACAATGTGGATCATCTAGGGGTGCCCTGACCAAGTTCTTCCGCTTCCAATGACCACTGAATGCTTGACCACTTAGCTCACTGTATTAAATCCTCAGAGAATAGATGAACGGCTGAATGGATCAATGGATGTTTCATAGAAATACTCCAAAATTACTTGGACTAAAATGGTCACAGATGCATATTTCAAAGTTCTAAATGTTGTTTTTTTTCCTTCTGTTGTTGTGAAATTCCACCTAATTAGTGACAAGCCTTGATCCTGACGCTGAATTCTCACTCTGCCTGCTTGATGCGCTCTGATTTCCACTGCGCTATCGATCCTGGACGAATATCGATGAGGATGAGCAGTGATAACGCTGCCTGGGCAGCTGCTAGTTGGACTATGATACAAAATAGATCACGGTCTAAATGCATTAGCCTTTGCCTGCTAATCTCTGCGTATCCATCTCCAGGACCATAAGCAGATCCCTCCCCAACTGTGCCCCCTCCCCCCGCCCCACCATTTTGATGGAGCGCTTTCGTTTTAATTGTCACATTATCGCAATAATAATCCAGGCCGTTAACAACCGCCAAGGTTGCAGGCAGCCATGTCACATTAACCAGAGGATAACCTCATCGATGGACCCCTCCCTGCCCCCTTCTTCCATTGGGGAATGGAGAAAGAGAGAGAGAGGGAGGGAATCGGGGTGTAAAACTCTGTCAGAGATATAAACGAGTGCCATCTGCAGACCGCATTGATTTCCTTCCCCTAATAAGACAGTAACAATATCTTTAAAAACACACGGTGGTAACTCAGGCAATTTTTTAAAACCCCACTTTGCCGCATGACATAATCGCGATATATGTTTTAACCCCCACTACTCACTGGGCGATCGAGCAGACAGAGAGAAAGAGTGAGAGATATGAAGGGTGAATGAAAGGGTGCCCTGTTCCTCAAGAAATATGGGCGTTTTGTCATCACTGTAGAGGGATACAGCAGAGTGAGAGAGATACACATTCAGAGAGAGAGAGAGAGAGAGAGAGAAAGCCTTTGCTCTATTTAGCCTGTATCGACTGACACTTGATCTGGGGTGCTCTGAAGGCTGCTAATGCCCTTTATGGGCATGGAATACAATAATATGGGGGCCCCATCCCCGAGCTCCATTCATATGATATTGGAGTCCTTGGGAGGAGAGATATGGATCAATAGGGATTGAATTAAAACGCAGCAGGAGACAAGGCGCTGGGTAAAGTGAAGCTGCTGCTCTGATAGCACAGAGCTGCTGGCTCCATCACCCATCCAGCCCGGCCTCTGCCACTCTCAGACAGCGGCTAAAGAGGAGGACTGGCCGCGGCCCACTCCAAACACGTCCAGAGTCAGTGGGAGTAGGAATGGGGATGTTTGGAAATCTGTAACAATTCCTCGGCTTCAATATCAATTCCCTGAACTACTACTTTTAAACACAAATGCATACATAAGCGTCAAATCTCAACTATTATCCACAATAAGAATAAACACTTTTATACCAAGAAAACCACATGATCTTTGCTTGTTTTGGACAAACTGTGTCTTTTTAAACTTAAAAACAAGTTCCAGTGCAGCAGTTTGGGATTTTGAAGACAGCATAGTGGTGGTTTTCAGTGATGCCACTATTAATATTTGCGCTTTTATTTATTCAAATAAAATGTATTCAACAAAATGTTTATATGGTTACAGCGGGTAATTTAGGGGGTGTTTTGGTGCATTTAACTGAGTGTGAGGAGCTGAGATTGTTGTGTTAATGCATACAGTTTTCAGTAAAAGCAATGGTTCTATTTAGAACCATTGGCTTTGTATAGAACCGTATGTTTAAACGGTTCTTGGCATGGTGAAATGGTTCTTCAGATGGAAGGAGAATGTTCGAAAACATTTCTATATAGCACCAAAAAGGTTTCTACTGTTAGAAGTTATTTATGATATTTGAACAGTAGAAGAAGCCTTTTTTGTGCTACATAGAACCATATAGAACACATTTCCATCAATCTGAAGAACGATTTCACCAGGAAAAGAACAATTTAAGATGGAAAAGGCTCAATATAGAACTCATGGCTCTAAATAAAAGCATTCCCTTTAAAGGAACCCTTGTAGAACCATTTTTAAGAGTGTAAATGCCTAAAAAAAAGGGCTGTTGTATCATCATGCTTGACATCGTAAGAGTAGAAGATCCCTTTTTGGTGCTATTAGTAACCATATAGAACACATTCTCCATCAATCTGAAGAACCATTTAAGCATAAACCAGCTTTATATAGAGCTCTTACAGTGACTAAGTACAGACAAAATGGGAAGGAACCTTTTTTTGGATCAGGCAATGAAATGTTACTGATAATTGTGCATGTGTCCATAATAAATTCCAAAACATTGGAATCAAGCAATAAGGCTTGTAAGGTAAACACAACCATTCAAGCTTAGAAAGAGTGGGAGAAGATGAAGTAAGGAAGGGGGGAGGGAGTAGAGAGGTGTGTAGCGAGAACATGCAATGCTCCAGTCTCACAGGCCTTCTCCAGCTGCCACTGGGCAGGAGTTGACAAGGAATGCGAGATTCCTGATCTCATCACGGAAAAGCGGCCAGACTTCAAAGCCCGGTCCCTCAGGAGCAGGGCAAGGGCTAGCCCCGCGTTCACTGGCTCCTTTTAGATCATGAGAAGTGGAGATTTTGAACAGCAAAATGGGGCGAGACTAGATTTTGAGGTGCACCGGTGCTAAAGAAAACAGACAAAGTCTCCAGGACAAAATGGAAAAGTGATCGAGAGACACTTCCATTGAAGGAAAAAAGATTTAAGGGCTTAAATTGGCCAAATGTACCTTGCTCATCACATGTTTGGTATAAAATGTCTTTAATACAAATGAGCATGTTTTTTCTGTCAGTTTGGATTAGATTGGATGGCATTAGTTCCACATTCTATCCTCGTGTGATGAAAGCACTCATCAAAACTCCAACCTTTCAGGTGTTTATACCACCGTTGGGCCAAAAGTGTTTCAATATGTGATTTTAACAATATTTTGGAAAAGGAAAACTGTCGGTTATTTAGGCTAAACCTGCTCTTCATTAACTTTGATTAACTTTTGCAAATGTGTCCAGTTTGATTAATTGCTAATGCATCTTCTTCGTGTGACTGCATGTGAAAATGCAACCAGAATTTTTTTTCTAATATTTTATATCACGTAGAAGCATGATTAGGAAAAAATAATAATTAGCACTTTCAGAAAAAGTCTTGCGCTGTGACAGGTCTTTCACTTCATGTCTGGATTTTTCTCACCTTGTCATCTCGCTTTGCAACAAAAAAAAAAGCCCGCCTTCAAACAAGATTGGGCAACATGACAGAAATATAGTGCCACAGTACTTGTCTACAGTTTCACAGTACACAATAAAAATTAAGATATCTAGACATCTCTGAGGTTTGTGAACAAGCTGAAACAGATTCAATGTACCAGAAAGAAACAGCAGTGCCTCAACCTCAACTCAGGCAGCTACTTAAGAAGGAACAGAAGAGAAAATGTGTTATTTGCAGTCACATAAATCCTAGAAATCATAAATCATTAATATATTATAAAAGATTTTTGGAACGTGATCCTCATATTATGAAAAGGGGTGATTATTTAACTGAATCGAAAGAGTCAAAGCAGCTACCTTGTCCTCCAGACATCCCTCCACTCAAGAAAACAAATGAAAACGTACTAAAGTATGGAAGCTCAACTTTACAAGGCTGAAGTTGGCCTATTCTCAAGCCTCCTATTCAAATTTTCCCAATCCACCTTAAATGGTGCTGCAGTTGTTATTTTAATGCCTGATGCCAGACTGTAACTGCTGCACCATTTAAGGTGGAATGAGAAAGTTCGAACGAGTAGCTGGCAGGGCAGGTAAGTTATTTACGTTTGCCTACCTTTTGTGGGTGACCCTGATTTAAGTGTTAGTGGTGTGGTAGTTGTTTTAAATCTATCCCCAGTGGACACCCACATATGAACTGTGCAAAATACAATACTCCACTCCTCCTGACTGCAGACGAAGGTTCACAAGCCATTTTTGCTGCCAATTTTTGGCATTTTTCTCCCTTTTGAATAACAACTTTTGGTACTCATTAAAAGCTCCTCCTCGTTTCTCGGTTACATCGATTTGAGCAGCCATAAACAACACAAACGATAGGCATTCTGAGAACACTGCTAATAACACTGCTTATTACTATGATGTTTATGCTCTCAGTAAACGCTGATTGTTGTTGTTTACAGGCTCTCTATAACTGATCTAAATCTGAGGGGTTTTTTTTACGATACATGGAGTTTTTAACAGGCCTATTTCATACCAAACTGATATTTTCATGCATTTTCATGTCAAAGTTTCAAATGTTCAGTTTACCCACCAGTAAAAAGAACCTTCATAAATGGAAATGAAATGGCAAAAATGGCCCATTTTAAGTTCATTGTTATTGTGATGTCACAAAAATCAAAGCATTTGTATGTATCCACCTATTCGGCCTACAGCAGTTTAGCTCTGTCCATTCATGCTGAAGTTATAAGGAGTGTTTCAGCCTGGACTGCTTAATTGAACAGAGCTCATGTACAAATATCAGTCATAACAGCGCATAAACAAAAACAAACAAACAAAACAGCCTGTTTAATTCTAAGGGATAAAGAGAGGTTGGAAAATGGCCATGTGAAAATGAATTATTTTTGGTATATAAACCGCACAAAGGTTATTAGCTAAGGCAAAGAATATGTAGGATATGGGCTATTTAAATGTTCTAAAGGTACTGATGACGCCCCTATGACATACTCACAAATGCATATTGTGACATAATTTACCACAATAACAATAATATATGGTTATAAAGGCCACCACTATGATGTAAATCATAGCATCTCAGATCACATAAGAGATTTATTGGATAAGGATGCAAACAGATGCTGGTGAAAAGAAATGGGTATAGCAGAGATGCAAGGTGGAGTGAGAGAGAGAGAGAGAGAGAGAGAGACCCCCATGTTCAACATCTCCCTCCCCATCGAAAACTTATTAAAACAACATAAATTATTAATGTCCATCTAGAGCCAAGACTCAGTTATTAGTTTCATTGTGCCCCCCTCCCCCACCCCCACCCCTCTCTCTCCCCATCTCTGCCTCTCTCTGCTCTTATAAAGTAGGTAACGATAATGAGCTGAGAGGAGTCTCTGTTGTAAGCCGTCACCTCATTACACCGGGCCTGCCATCAATTACAAGAAGGGTGTGTGGCCCTGTCACTCCCCTAATGTGCCTCCGACACAGTGTCAGGAATTACTGCTGCCCCGTAGCACCCCTCTACCCCTCCACCTCTCTTTCTCTCTCTCTGTATCTATACCTCTCTCGTCCCTGGTCTTGTACCGAAGAGATGCTGCTCTCTCCATCCTCGCCTGGGCCTCCTTTACCTCAACTTTAGCTCAAGCTTTTGCGGAACATAAAAGGAATCACTGAAATGCTGGGCTTGTTTCCCTCTCCTTCTAACATCCAGTGTAGTGCTAGCAAATTGCAAGCATCTCTTAGCTCAGTTAGGCCCAATCCCATTAGCCCTTAGCCTTCTGTTTTGTGTGCTCACATCTAGGGGTAGGGTTTCCCAGCCGTTGTTGAGATAGAGGGGTGGAGCGAAGTGTTAGGGCTACATGGCCCCCCAAACTACGGTTTTTCAGCATCCAAAGAAACTCACAAATGTGAGAATTTTAGTTGTCTAATGTTTCCAGTATATTATGGTCATTTACTTCATAATAAGCACAAAAATCACAGTAGAAAGCTGGTGTCTAGGTAAATCAGCTTCCTTTCCAGAACTTCTCCTGAACTTTGTTCTTGCTTAGATACATATCACATGTGCTCATTTGCTGAGGGAAATATGAAGATGGAGGTTTAAAAATGGAAAAATGAACCTCATCAAACACTCCGCAAACATGTTGAGTCGCTCTAGTGGGGAACAGTCAGGCCTTCTCTTACTTCAATGTTAAGATTTGGAGTTGAAACAAAAGGGTTAAATCCTTGAAACAGCCAATGAAAAAGTATCCAATCTATTTTTTCTGTGGTATCTAGGTAGATACAGCCAAACAAGCTCTGCCATTGGTTAGGATGTCAGGAGCTGAATAGAAGGCCTAACATGCATGATTTCCCATTAACATAATAAGGAAGTCACAGCGGAATCAGCCAATAACGTTTTGATTTACAGTTTGTGAGAAAAAAAAAATCACCCTCATCCTTCTGGAAGACCTACTTGCATCACTGACAGCGAATACAAATAGAAGCCTTAATGAGTTGTTAGTGACAAAAAACAGCCAGGGCTCTTTTAATGTGAATTTCCATTAGCTTAGCATTAACATACTACTACAGTCCCATAGGGGCACTAGCACAAAGTAATGTTATTGTAAAGGTGTTTTGTCCCTGTTTGTGGTGGACTTGTGACATTTATGGTCCAAACTGAAGGCCTAGTGCTAAAAGTCATGGTTTGCCACAGCTTTGCTAGCAGCTTAGCTACATTAGCTAGCTAACTAATGCTACCTGGGTAAGGTAATCATTAGCAACAAGCAAGCCCAAACAAAGCTGCTAGAAGAAACGTCCTTCAACCCTTTTGAGATGCCCTTCCAGGCAAGGCTAACTGTGGAGGAGAAGTTTGGAAGTGCCTTGATCTCTTTCCAAAATCAAAAGCTTGTGGTGGATGGCTTTCTTTCGCTTTGTTAAGATCAGTTCGCTTTCCTCAAACATCCTTGAAGAAACCAGCGCCTGTAACGGCTGTTCTTGCTTTATTTGAGCTTAGCGTGTTAGCACAAATTGCACAAATGGCAAATCAAACTTCTCCAAGCAGGCCGTGTCCTTAAATCATCTGAGTAAGCCATGCTTCTTGTAGTTTGTTGTGGAAGGAAAACGCAGCAAAATGCATTTAGACTGTTTTTCAAAGAGAATTCTATCGATTAATTGCAGAATTAAATTGTTCAGACATTCAGAGTGGATGTGAAATGCCCCATTCCCGAGAAACTGGTTGTGGTGGTAGGAACCAAACCTCTGAAGACCTTAATGCCTCTAAAAGCTACCTCACAGAAAGATATTACGCGAAATGGCTATGAATACAAGTCCTGATGCCTGAGACATTGTATGTTTTATGATAGTTTTGAGAGGTTTTGGTTGGAAACTGTTAATTTTTAACATATATTCACAGTGGAGGGATATAAGCAGGTTACTGTAAGGCAAAATAGTCCCAAATAACACTTACACAGCATGTGAAAATGCAGAAGGCCCATGTGGGATAATTGATTGTTGTGAATAGCAAATAAAATGGCTATATTTGGTTCCCATCACTACCACTGTAAAGAAATTACAGTCCTCAAGTTCCTCAATAATGAATCATTGTATCAATGATTCACCTCAAACTGAATCACCTCAAAAAACTTGCTTACTCAATGACTGACCCATGCACAAATTTTTAATATTGCTGGAATTCCCCTTTAAGCCCTAAGATTCCATGTGTGGAGAGGGAGTCGTTTTAAAGATGGAAGTGACACGGGGAAAGAGAAGCTTGGAAACTGCACGCAGCCATTCAGAGAAAGAAGACCTGCTGCAGCCGAGCCAGACTGCACATTGTCCTAACATGACGTATGAAGAGAAATACCTTTCTCTGCTCTATCTTGGCCTCTCTCTCTCTCTCTCTCTCTCTCTCACTTTTTCTCTCTCTCTTAAACACACACACATACACACACACACACACACACACAGCACCCGCATTCCCTGGAGTCTCTCACTTATTACGTTAGGCAAGAAGAAGAAGAAGAAGAAGGAGAAGAAAAATCAATATTTCAGCTGTGGTATTTTTAAAAGCTGCCTTGGTTCCAATTCTCGGCCAGTATTCTCTGGGAGTGTTTGATGGTTTGTACTGCAATGGGTCAAACGAGCTAAAGTAGCAGTGCCTCGTATCAGCAGGCCTTTTTCTGACCTCTCCTAAAACCTGCACTTCCACCCAGCTGTAATTTTACTCTAGCAGGACAATATGAAATATGAATACTGCTATATATTTAACATGTGGTTCTTTGCATGGAAAAATATGAAGCTATAAGCGTAACACGGTCACATGATTACACTGCTATGAAGCTAGCCAAGCCAGAAATACAGCTGTGAGTAACATCATCACACGATCACATCTTTATGCTGTGAAGGTACAAAGTAGATATGAATATTAGCAAAGCTGGAAATGTAGCAGTAACATAATCACGTGAAGACATACAAACAAGCTAATGAATGTTATCAGGGTAACAAATCAGATTAAGACTTCAACTTTATCACGTCCACATCACTTTTTGCTAATTATTTAAAGGTAACTGTGAGTAATATGGTGACATGACTGCACTCATATTAATGCTACAATGTTGAATAATACGCATAATAGCAATTGTGATTAACATAACTGCAAACTCACGGTAGTGCTATGAAGATGATGTTGATATGATTTTAATGTTAGAAAAGCTAGAAATGTAACTTTGACATGATCACATGACCACTTTTACGCTAATGCTATGAAAGTAGCAAAGCAGATTGGAAAGATGGAAATGTAACTGGGAGTAATGTGGTCACAGCTACATGACAATGCTAATGCTAGGAGGGTAACAAAGCAGATAAATGCAAGTATTACCAACTGTGGCAAACACAAGCACATGATTACATGGTTAATTTTACACTAATTCTACAAAATTAACAAAGCAGATTCATATGAATGTTAGCAAAAGTGGAAATTTAGCTGTGAGTGACATCATATGGTTACATATTTATGCTAATGGTGGGAAGTAAACGAAGCAGATCTGAGCGTTAGCAAAGCTAGAAATGTAGCTGAGTGATGTGGTGACAGTTACATGATAATGCTAATGCTAGGAAGGTAGCAAAGCAGATTGATACAAATATTAGCAACTGTAAGTAATGTAATCACATGATTACTTGCATGCTAATGCCATTAAGGTAACAAAGCAGACTCATATGAATGCTAGCAGGGTGGAAATATAACTGGGAGTAACGTGGTCACAGTTACATGATTATGCTAATGCTATGATGGTAACAAAGCAGACTCATAGGAAAGGTCCAAAAATAGTGGCAGTAATGTCACGGTTACATGATTACGCTAATGCTAGCCCTGCTGAAGAACCCATAGAACATTTCTGCTAATGGTATTAGCATAGGAAAGCCAATTTGAATGATAGCAAAGCTGGATTTTCATGCTAATGGCTAACAAACCAGACTAAGCGGAATGTTTTCATTTCAGCTGGAAGTGTGACTGTTATGGTCATATGATTACATTTCTGTACGAATGCCATGAAAGTAATATTGTACAATAACTTTAACGGTAGCAAGCTGGAAATTTAACTGGGAACCGCCTGATTATACTTTCATGCTAATGCTTTAAAGGTTAACAGATTCAATACAAATGTTAGCAATGTAAAAGGTAAAGCTAGCTTTATGGAAAGGTAGCTGTTAGCTTTTAGCATTGAACCTATTCCAGAATTTTTAAATACAAGAATGGCATCAATTTGCATTGTTGTTATAACAAACCACACAGCAGTTTAGTAGCTTGATTTGTTTTTTTCCCAGTACAATATTTGAAATAAGCAGGAATAATGCTCCAGCAGATAGACGACATTGATATTCAGGCCTAAATCTTTGCCTGAACCCTAAAGCAGTTACACAGATTTACAACCAACAATAAAGTGGTGTGTGTGTATGAAAGCACCTAGCCAAAGCTGAGGGACTGGGACACTCCTTGGCTCTGCTACATGCTATTAATAATTCACAAGCCAAGATGGCAATTACAGGACCATGTACAATCAAACTAAATTTTTAATAAGGCACTAAAACAGTCCCGGATCTTTGTCTTTCTCTCTCTCTCTCTCTCCCTCTCTCTCTCTCTATCTCTCTCTCATTTTCGGTTCCTCATTTTAAAGGGCTCATATCATTCAAACCCGAGTTTTCATTATATTTTTTAAAAAGAGCTTGAAGTGGTATGTAAACACGGCTATTTTGTAGTCAGAAAACAAGTTGCAAAAACAGCTCATTCTGAAGACAATAAGTGTGTTTACATGCACTTAATAATCCGATAACTGCAGAAAATCAGATTTTGCCAGTAGTCCAATCAACGTGTTCACATGTAATCAGATAATAGAAAGCCCCTGATCTACATGCGTAAGACAGCAATCAGATTTTTGCTTTGCAACCTGCCAATAAACTCACAGAAGATGTGACGTAAACGTAAAACTCAAGCTTTTTTTTTTTTAACATTGCATCACTTTACCTGAAAATATGAACAGACATCATCTAGAAAATGAAGATTATTTAAATCCTTTATTTCATCAAGCATGTAGTCGGTTTCAGTGTCGTTCCAAACGTGCTTTGTTGCGTTCCGCGGTTACGGCGCTTGTTTATTTCTAGTACAGCAGTTTGTTCCACGCATGCGCAGACAGAGAAAATTCCGAAAGAAATCAGAGTAAGGGTACAGAAATCTGATTACTGACCTAAAAACCAGCTCTCTTTATCAGATTTCTTCATCGGATTTCTTGATCCAAATGGCATTTGCATGGCCATTTGAATAATCAGATAACTGCAGAAATCCAATTATTATCAGATTATTGAATGCATGTAAACATGCTCATTGTTTCTGTGATGTCACAAAAACAAATGCATTTACATGTATCTGCAAATTCAACCTATAAAACATTCATCCTCAAAAAATTGACCTGCCTTTTGGCCTGCTTTCTGAACAAGATACAAGACAGGGCAGCCAATCAGAAGAGAATGCATTTACATATAACAGTCTTAAAGGCAAAAGTAAAGTAATAAAAACAACTAAAGAATAAATGGAAATTGGAAAATGGTCACACAAAACCACACAAACATTATAAAATGGACTTTGAGGGAAGATAAATAAAAGACATGGGCCCTTTAACTATAGTTACTTGACCAAGCAATGGATGAGCAGTAACTATAGTAATAAGCATCTTCCACAGTACAGTTTACTTCAAAGGAATACATAAACAACAATACAATACTGCTTCATACACGTTTCCTACAAAATCGGTTCACTGTGTTTGGACAGGGTGTCACGCACGTGAGTCTGGTCTGCATTTGGACTCGGACTCCAACTCCCAGAATACGCTGGGAGATCAGGTGACCTCGGACGTCAACATGCGCTCCTGTCTGCGCTCACAATCACCTGACTTTTAACTATCTTCACCTGTGAATCGTCATAGCTGAGAGTACTAAAGCCCGGGCTTTACAAGGTACTGTTTCACTGACATTACTAAGCGGTCTCTCTTGTATGTTTATTGGATTGACCACGTTTATGACCCGCTGTTCTTCTGTATTTGACTTCGTCTTTCGGCCTTCCGTTTTTGTACCTTTGCTGTTTTTTGGATATTGATTTCGATCCCTTGCTTGAACTCTGATTACTCATGGTGTTTTGCCCCTTTTTGGATTTGGTTGACCGGTTTATCATCAAACCTATTTATCTTCTATCCGCAAGCGTCTGGAATTCTGTCATAGACAGGGAAGCAGCTCACCTCACCGCACGCTCACTCACTGCCGCACAGATGGGAATTCACGCACTTCGTTATATGTTTTAAAGATTCATAAAATTATCAAGCTGTGAAGCTTTAAAATTCAATCAATTTCGAATCATCAAATATACGAATCGCACTCGGATAATATCGTTAAAATCACCTTCACCCTTGATCAGAGACAGTTGCCTTGATATTAATAAGTTATAATGAATCAAATTAGTGAATTAGTCAGATGCGGGTAATAAGATGCAGCTAACGAGAAATATTTGCAGCTCAAGCAGCAGCGCTCGCAGGCTATAGAGAGAGAGAGAGAGAGAGAGAGAGAGAGAGAGAGAGAGAGAAGGAGAGAGAGAGAGGATGAAGGAAAGAGAAGAAGAGGAAGTGCAAGGTAAGAGAAAGAAAGTAGAAGAGAAAAGGAGTGAGATGAAAATGGAAGAGAGAAAGAAAAAGGACGGAGAGTGAGAGAGGGAGGGGAAAAGGAGAAAGAGAGGTTAGAAAAGAAAAAAGAAGGAAAGAGAAAGAGAAAGAGTGAGAGAGAAGGAGAGAGAGAGAATAGAGAGTGCGAGATGGAGAAAGATGGAGGGAGACAGAAGAGAAAGACAGAAGAGAGGGACAAAAAGGGACAGAGACAGAGAGAAATGAGAGATTTATGTGAAAGAGAGAGAGAAAAAGAAAGTCAGGGAGACAGAAGAGAAAGACAGAAGAGAGGGACAAAAAGGGACAGAGACGGAGAGAAATGAGAGATTGATGTGAAAGAGAGAGAGAAAAAGAAAAAGTCAGAGAGAGAGAGAGAGAGAGAGAGAAACAAAGAAGAAGAGAGAAACAAAGATGAAGAGAGAGGGAAAGGAAGACTAAAGCAGTGAGAGGAAGAGGAGTGAAAAGGGGGACAGGGTGAAAAAGAGAGGGAAAAGGAGAAAGAGAGGTTTGAAAAAAGAAAAGGTGAGAAAGAAATAGGGGTGATAAAAGAGAGAGACATAGAAAGAGAGAGAAGCAAGAAGAAAAGAGGGAGAGAGAGAAAAAGAGAAAGACATATGAGAAGGACAAAACAGGAGAGAGATGGAGAGAAAAGACAGATAGAAGGGGAAGTGAGAGAGACAGAAGGAAAGAAGATGGTAGGAAGAGTGAGAGAAAATGAAAGAGAAAGAGGGAGAAAGAGTGAGAGAGAGGAAGAGAGAGGAAAATAAAGAAGTCAGAGAGAAAGGGAAAGAGAGAGAGAGAGAGAGAGAGAGAGAGAGAGAGAGAGAGTTAAGCGCTCTCTGTCTCACAGCTGTTTCAGTCAAGATCAATTCCTCAAAAGAGAGGCAGGCAGAATTCCTGGAGCGGAGTCTGGAAAGACGAGTGCATCCCATCACTATTTCATAACTCTATCTCTCTGAGAAAAAATGTTTTTTGGGGGGGGGTTGGGTGGAGGGGGTCTGTTTCTTTGACTGAATAAACAACTGTTCATTCCGTTTTGTACTTAGCAGGAAGTACACATGAGGCCTCCACTGTGGACAATAACAATGGACAGAACTGTTTTTATAAAGGCCCTTTAAAGATCCACATACAACAAGTTCTCCATCATTAGAAGAAACATTTAACAAAGCAAATGACCAAATTTGGTTCCCTCTATTTCAGGACCATTGAAAAACTACTTTTTAAGGCTGTACTTTTTACTCACATACTTTCTGCATCATACTATTTACTTAGTGAGAGAAAGCTGGATTTGCTAAAATACCCAAAAATATGATGCTCACTGAAACTGAAAACAGACTAATTATTGCTCAACTGTCACTAAACCCGTCCCACAAACACTGACTGTCCAATCATTGGTTAGCAACTGAAACTAGACTCTGACAAGATTTCAGAATATTATGCTACACATTAACTTCCACATAGTCTCACAGACACATTCACATCAATTACACACACATTCCTATGGACATACACACACACACAATACACCTCAGCAGCAGTTCCTCCACATATCTCCAGGCCCCATGGCTATATTTTAGGCTTTGTTGCCATGGAGAAGTACATATTTGTCTCTCCTGTTGAAATCACTGTATGACATAATGCACAAGTGTGAGAAAGTGAAACATGCACTGTGCTGACAGTGACCCAGCCAGAGTCCAGATCAATGACCAGAGCAGACGGCTGGACGGCTGGACGCTGCACACTGTCAGGATTTACCTTCGCCACTAAAGCCTTCAGACAAATTCATACACTGCAATGGCTTTTAGATAAACAACAATGGAGTTTGTGCAATTGGAGTTCTTTGAGAGAGAGGAGAAAATCAAGCTTCACTCTGTCTTCAGACCTGAAAAATCCACAGGTGTTTCTGTCCATCCTTCCACTGTGAGAAGACAGACAAATCAAAGAAGCTGCTGGTGTTCTCAGAACAATGTACTTGTCACTGTACAGTCCAGGCCTCAACATCATTTAATATGTTTGGGATTATTTAAATAACGAGAAGGAGAATTTACAACCAACTTCTATGACTTAACATTTTAGTGGCAGAAAAATTTCACTGCAGATTTCAGAACTGAAATTGGGACTTACAAAAACTGTATTTGGCTAATAAGGGCAAAGAGTGGACACACTAAATAATGAAAAATGATATTGTTTTGAGGATTTCGTGTCATTTTCAAAAAATATTTTGTGCATGCGTGGGTTTCCTCCCACAGTGCAAAGGCAAGCAGTCAGGCTGATTGCAGATATATGTGCTTGTGACGGTTCCTGCCTTCTGCCCAATGACTGCAGGCATAGGCTCCAGCACACGGCTTAGATAATGTGTGTAATAGATTCTGTGCATATTTTCTAATGTTGAAAATGCCTGTTACCCTTTATACTGTGTGTAAATTCCATGATAAATGGACCAAGAAAATGTGAACAAAATTGCTTGGAAAAAAATCTGTTTTTTTGACTCACATTAAAAGTGAATATATATATATATATATATATATATATATATATATATATATATATATATATATATATATATATATATATGATGAATGGGTCAAGGGAAAAAAACACAAAAGGACTTGGAAAAAGTCTGGTTCCATTTACTTACATTAAAAGTGAAGTGTGTTTTGTACTTCTCCTGTAAAGTTACAATTTTGGTGATATGAGGTTCTATTCCAATAACACATATATATATATATATATATATATATATATATATATGTTATTGTGTGTGTGTGTGTGTGTAACTTGTGTGTTATTGTGTGTGTGTGTGTGTAGTTATACACATATATTATACATACATATATACATACATATACATATATATATATATATATATATATGTAACAGTTAATGCATTTTTAATACATTCAATTCATTTTCTACAAATTATTAATACCACTTTTATATATATTTTCCTAGTTTGACCCTTCAAACTCTCCATAGTAGTGCTGCCGGAAGTGATGAGGTGATGTGGAGAAACAGTACTGTGATACCTCTGTGAACAGTTTTTTCTATATCTTGCCCGGGCCTACCGCACACTAACACTTATCACACACTAAAACAACACGGCGTCCCCTTACCTCAACCCGGCTCCCACTACTGCTGCATTAATAATGTTCACAGGCCTGGTTATTTTCCTTAATTGTGAAAAATTATGCCTCGTACAGTACATATAAAACAGTGGTGGTCTACTATATGAAGGTTTATAGCTGCAGTGGAAGTAAAACGCCATCCAACCAAGCAGGCAGGAGAGAGAGAGAGAGAGAGAGAGAGAGAGAGATCTAACACATCTAGCACCCTATCTAAAGCTTCACTTGCTGTAAGTCTTGCAGCAGAATCAGTAAACTTGTGCTATGTTTAGTGTGAATGAAGCAGACAGTGTTAGGACTACATCATCACTCTACATGAAGATCAAACCGCATCAAACCGTGAGGTTAGGCAGGAGAACAGCAGGGTGCAGCTACACACTGAAGCATGTTTCCAGAACAAAGGCTTAACAGTATTGCAACTGTAAGGCAGTGCACTGCTACAGGTGGGTTATGAGCCTCTTCACGTCTAAAACCACCTAGAAGTTTGTGGCTATAGCTTGCAGGTTGTGTTAAAAGGACCAATGTCTCATTTAACCCTTTGAAATCTAGGCTTATTAGTCCATTAACAAGCTTAAAGGGCCCATAACATAAATGTGTCTTGTATTTGTGTGACATCATGACATTCATGTGTTTTTATATGCCAAATTATAAAAGTCATAAGTAATTTTTACATGACCATTTTCCAACTTCTGTTGATCCATGAGATACTGTTTTTGTAACCATGCCTTTTAGTCAATCACTTCTGCTTTCTTGGCATCTTCATTATCTTCATAAGACTTTACGGCTGATAATACTGACTGCCCTTTACAAAGAGTGAACATTTCTTGATTAATGGACCAATAGAAATGGTCCAAAATGACATGTTACATTATAAAGATCTTAAACCTTAATAGCTTTATTATGTTAACAAACTCAGAATCTCAACATCATTAAATACGTTTGGATTACTTGAATTACTGGAAACAAAAAATGAAACCAACGTCTAAGACTGAACTTTGGAAATTTTTTTCCAAAGAAAGGAAGCAGTAATAAATGCTAAGGGCCGAAGTACATTGTTCTCGCAAGGCCCCATTGGGCCCCTCAAGTCCCTAAGCCGGGGTTTCTGGGCCAAGGACAACAATTAGGCTGCGAAGCACCTTTTGGTGGCCCTTGGACCTGTACTGAGGGTGGCCAGTGGTCTGTAAGGGTGTGTGATGGCACTTTGTCATAAAAATCAGTGAACAAAATAATTGGCTTAACCATAAAAAAGAAATATAAAATGTTTTCAGACAGTTAACAAATGAATACAAGTCCCACAATAACAGTGCGCAAAAGGCAGCTTCAATCAATTTTTTTGCCCTTTGCCTCTAGAAACACCTGACCTTCCACTTGTCCACTCGCACCAATATTCTAATTTACATCTATTTACAACAGTCATACATAGAGGAGTAAATCAGTCTTAATCAGGAATCCAACTTGTATTGGACTTAACATATTCAATATCAATCCATTAAAATGCCTAAATCTCTGATAATGATGATAGGTTGGGGATTCCTCTTGTTAAACCTGTCAAATAAAAATGCTTAGCCACACCCATTAGGCCTTCTTTTGACAGCTTCTATTAAGGCTGATATGATGAAGGTTTGCTGTAGTGCCTCCAAGTCAAGGAGGTCAGCACAATGGACATGTCTTCTTATAGACACGTCGAGCGAGTAGATGAGGCAGCGAAGTCTCCGCCGTCTGAACGGGAAGTGAAAGCTTTCTATCACGCTCCTATACAACACCATCCATCCTCTCTGTAACACCTCTCCTTATCCCAGCCTTCACCACCAGCATCCTGCCCAGTCTATCAAGACGAGAGAGAGCGAGAGAGAACAAAGAAAATCCCTCCCTGACGTGTTCAGACTGACAGTTTCATCCAGGCCCCCCCAGTGTTGAAATCAAGCTGTCACTCTCCGGCCTCCATGGCGGAGGAATAGCTCCCTCAGATTTAAATACCGCCTATAATAGCCGCCCATCTATCAGAGCGGCCGGCCCGGCTATTCTTAGACACATACATTAGCCCTTGGCCCAGATAGGAATGTCACCAGATTAAACATCCAATTTGTTAACCGGAGCGGGCCAGAGGTGCTGCTTCTTGACAGGACTTACAAACAAGTCCAAATGGCCCCATTTTTCAACATAAGGCCTGCTGGCTTTTTCTCTCGGAACGAGGAGACTGCCATGCTGGGAGAAGGAGAAAAAAGGATGGTTTATATGTGCGTGGCAGTACTTAGAGAAATGACGTGCATGCCAAAAAGGCTAACACTGACTTAATGACCGAAAAGGACACGAAAATGGGCAACAAATAAACCCAGTTTGTCTTCTAAATGTTGCAGGCCAAGAATATCTCCGTATTAAACAAATTCCTAACTGCGAAAACATGCTAATGCTGCTAATAATGGATGGTAATGAGTCAGGGCTAGTTAGCATGACACAAATGTGATCGTGCTAACTTGTTCCCACTAGCTTCAGCCAAAAAACAAAAGCAGCATCAGGTTTCAAAGTGACATCCCACGATCATTGCCTATGAATCATGCTGCTAATAATGGATGGTAATAAGTTGAGGCCAGTTAGCATGACAAAAGTGTGATGCTAACTGGTTTCCACTAGCCCCAGATTTCAAAGTGTGACAGTATAGTGGTCAGTATCCATGCATCAAACTGTCATCAGCATGGGTGGCTGGAAAGGCTGCTAGCATAGCCTCTAGTAGGCCTTCCTTGCCGCATAAAACAGCGCAGACCAGCATGCATTCAACACTGGCCCAAGCTGGTTTATGCTGAACTAGTGCTCGTATGGTGCTGGTTTAGCTGGTCACCTAGCATGGTCCTGCTGGTTGGCCAGGATACCAGCATCCAAAACACAACCTATGCAGTTTTTTTGGTGACCAGCTATGCTGTTTTTATAGTATAGGGATCTATTGCCCTGCGGTGCAGCAAATGAAGATGAAGCTATATGTTGGAGTGAGCGAGCATTTGCCGGACAGATTGGAAACATACTGGGGGACATAGGGAGAGAGCAGGCGGCAGACGGCAGCAGTAAAGAGCCTGAGAGACAGTGTGAGAAATACAGGCCATGTGCCATGCAGTCAGACTACACTAAAATCTCTCACTCAGGGCAGCCATAGCAGGTAACTGTATATTGTCAGTGTTATAATAAAATTGACATTTTTAAAAATGTAAAATTGATAGTATATTTAGTCGTTGAAGCTTCTGTATATTTTCCTGTTTATACATTACATACAGTCACAAGCAGAAGTTTGAAGACCCCCAAAAAGTTTTGATATTCTAGGTGAAATTAACACAGGGAGCAGACATAAATATCGCTGTTGTCAGAAGAAAACCTCATATCTACAGAATGGTAACTTTACAGGAGAAGCAAAAAACCTGCTTTACTTTTAATGCAAGTCAATGGAACCAGATAATTTTTTGATTCATTTTAGGTCATTTCTGTTGGTCCATTCATCATGAAATTTACATACAATGTAAAGGCCAAAAAGTATTTTCAAATTATGTCAAAAACTGAAAAATGTCAAAAATGGAGATACAAGGTTTTCTTCTGACAACAGCGATATACAACATATATATATATGTGTGTGTCGTTTTTCAGTTTTTGACATAATGTGAAAATGCCACTTGTTCTCTGCATTGTGTGTAAATTTCATGATGAATGGACCAAAAGAAATGACCCAAATTAACGTGAAAAAAACTCTAGTTCCATTGACTTACGCTAACAGTAAAAAATTTTTGTCCTTCTACTGTAAAGTTACTATTTTGGAAATCATGTTTTGAAAATGTTTTGTTCTGATATGCTGTGATATACGTATATATATATATATATATATATATATATATATATATATATATATATGTGTGTGTGTGTGTGTGTGTGTGTGTGTGTGTAAGAAACTGAAGGTGAAACTGATATAGAACTGAAAATAAGAACTCATCATAAGCAGAGAACACACTTCTGCACATTTTACTGCCCAATTACTGTATATTTGCTCAGTTTAACACTAAAAATGAAATAAAATTTGACCCATGCAAAAGTTACAGGACACTTAATATTTTATTGTCTTATTCTTTTTTCCAGTATGTCACACACAGCAACACAGCAAAACACAGAAAGTATACATTACAATTCGACCAGTAGCTTAGTCATGAGCCAGCAACCACAAAGTTTGAGGTTCAAATCCTGGGATACACCATACCTGATTTTGTCCTTTTTTCTTGACTCGCTCAAATGAACAACTTGCACTTAACTGCTGTTTTGACTGGAAATTAAATATATGAAAGGTAATCTCTGACTTGCATGTGCCTTTTTTGTATGTGCATATGGTGCCAAGTGGCCAGTGTGTGCTACTAGACTCCATTCACTGCCATTACAAGATTATCTATTCATTATGGCTTTAGCATGAATAAGGAAATAAAGGACTGCTGTAGTGGTGTGCAGGAAGCTCCAATGCAGGAAACGTCCAGCAACAAGTTTATAGCCTAATATGGCGAATAATGCTCGCCAGGTGTTAACACACCACATGACGTAATCAAGTGGAAATTATAAAGTGTGAATCATGTGATGTGAGCGCTGACACGTTGACTGCTGAGATTATTTCCCTAATGAACAACTATGCATTTTTACATATGTTTCATTTTACACCAGTGCTTCTCCATCCATCCCTATCCAACCGTACGAGTGATGGTTAGACAAAAAGAGCTGAATACTAGATAAATCTCAGCTAAGTGAGAGTCTGATAGTTGTCTGTGAACTGAGAGAGACAGAGAGAGACAGCCAGAGCACCAGGCCCTGCCTCTTTAAAGAAAAAAAAACTCATATAATTTCTCTCACACCAGCAAACAGGAGTATTTTATTATTTCTAAATCGTTCTTCGGGGGGAGAAGTGATTTATACCTCACTTTATCTGTCAGACAAATGTTTCTCTTTATGGCCATTACTATTCCAAACTGGCGGCTGCCGTCACCAGACTAATATAATGTGTGAAGTATTTAATTAAGTACCGGTGCAGGGGAAGCCGCCACGTCTTGCTTTATTGAACCGAAATTAAAAATAACTCCTCCATTTGAATAACGCCCGGGGGCTGCCTCTCAGCCACCTCGTTTTAATATCGCTCATGCCACTTTAACCTTTCTAAGCACCAGAGCTTTCATTTGTTTGCGAATCGAGAGGGAAAAAAAACACACATGCAGGCACAAAAACAAGTTTTCTGAGCAGCCGTATTTGGCGTCACTGCCTTCATCTCCTATTTGAATTGTTGTACTGTATGTAAATGTTTCTAAAAGGACCAAAAAGGGTCAGAAGCTTGGTACTGTAACAATAGCAGAACTGGCTTTGGGGCTACTTTCAAAGAGGTTCTACATGCTGTTGGCAATAAAGGTTTTGTCTGTTCATCAAGGTACAAACAATGTAAATGTACCCTCAAAGACATAAGTTTTCTGTGTGGAGTCAACACAACTTATGGCAGAGTTATGTTCCCTGACTAAAGGTACTGAGATGTACCCTTGAGGGTACCACCCCAGTGATAAGAGGGGTACTGCCCCAGCCTTCATTTCTGAGAGTTTAAAACCATTGCTTTCACTAAAGAACCCTTGAAGAACCATCTTGTGTATATCAGGCTGGCTTACTAGCTAACATTAGCTGTGCGCAGAGGTGTGGACTCAAGTCATATTTGATGACTTGAGACTCGATTCGAGAAAATCAAGAATGACTTGTGACTTGACTTCGTCTTCACCGCCAGTGACTCAGACTTTGACTCAGAAAGACTCAAGACCCAAAGCAGAAGAAACGTTGGGTGACTGCAGACGGCTATATTGTTGATTCTTTTTATGTGAAAGATTGGTTTCTTGCTGTAAATCTGATAAACAGCAGCGTCGTCAGATGCCTGTTACTGTGCTCATGCTCGGTTTAATGTGGAAGACAAGTGAAGTGTTTAGAGCTCAAGATTCTCCTCCATAAGCTGGAAGCAAGCGAAGCATCAATGGCATCAATGCACCCTCTCTCAGCACTTAAACTCTTACTGAAGAAGCTCGCCAGCCGAATTGACCATTTTCCTCAAGGTAGCACAACAAAACAAACACAGCTCTCTCTGTTGAACCGATTTTAACAGCTTCTGCAGGTGAAATAAGTGCAAAATTCACCACAAGGCTGAAGTTGACATGTTATTCACAAGCTTCGTATTGGAATTTGTCATTCCATCCTAAATAGTGTAGCAGTGAGGCGCTGGAATGCAACTGCTGCACCATTTAAGGTGGAACAGAAAAATCAAATCAGAATCTGTGGGCGAAAAAAGCCAATTTCAGTTCCGAACCTTCACCATCATTTTGCTGGCTTTTCTGTAAACTTTTCATGTGTAGTTGACCTCATCTGTGTGTGTACTGTATGCCTGTCATGTCTATCGGTGTGCCATGGACTTTGTATTTTAGTTGGAAGGGTAAAATAATAATAATAAAAAATTACCATACAGCCATACACTGCTAACATGTTGTCAGTAAAAGGCTACAGTATTGTTACCATTATTCAGTGTTATAGCCTTAACTTAGTGAAGCGTGCATACTGACTTGTTTAGAACACGGAGATTAGGACTTCTGACTTGGGACTGAAGTTGAGACTCATCACTGACTCGAGACTTGAATTGAGACTGGACACTTTTGACTCTGGACTTGAATCGAAACTCGACTAGCTAGACTTGGGACTTGAGTGTCAAGACTTGAGACTTAGGCCTAATCCCATTTCTTATTTTCACCCCTACCCCTTGTTTTCGAGTGTAACCCTCCCCCTTGCAACTGAGTTATAAGGGGTAGTGGTTGAAATCTTCCCACTATGAAATGGGACAACCCTTCAAGAACCGGATACGTCATCAGTTGTCGTCACCAACTTTTCCATAAACAGAAGAGACGAGGTTTTCCGGCCTTTTCCAATATGCCGCCTCCAGCTGTGGTGATCTCACTTGTGTGTCACGTGACAGGACAAGTGAATCATATTTAAAATAGCCTGATAAAAATAATCAGGACGTGTTTTCCTGCTTTGTCTCCAGACTACAGCAATAACAGTATATCACACTGACATTTGCCATTTATCCGAAGGAGACTGTAAGGTACAGGCACTCGCGATTCATTCACAACTTCAGTTTTATGCATCAATCAATCAAACGAGTCACCGAATAAAAAAGAGCACAAAAAAAAAATTGCATCACTTCATTAACAGCTACTAGTGCTGCTCTGTAGGCGACTCTGCCAGTCTGCAGTGACAGCAGAGGAGGGGAAAGTTCAGCTCCTCACTGCTTAAATACATTTGGGGCATCATACGCCTTCAAAGAGGGGCCAGTTATTTATTATCGCCACCAAGAATTCGTCGGTGATATGAAGCTGAACTTTCTAATTACCAGCTTCATGATCGAATTTTCCCATTCCACCTTAAATGGTGCAGCAACCTCAGGTACCAGACCATAAATGCGGCACCATTTAAAGTGGAGCGGGAAATTTCGCCTGGTAGCGACCGAGACATCAGCGTATTACTAGCGATTTTTATGCAGGAAATAACCATAAAACGTTATTACAATGGTTCTTACAACACAACGGCTTTTTAGCAGAGTAATATTTACATTTATGTATCTCTTTGGTCACTTGTGCAGCCATCTTGCCGATGATTCACAGGGCATTCTGGGAATTTTCTCATAAGGCTCAGTTTGTAGTGCCTCTGAAAAATCTCCGTTTGAAGGGCCATGTAGCCCTAACACTTCACCCTACTCCTCCATCTCAACAACAATCGGGACAACCCTACCCCTAGATGTGAACACACTAAACAGAGGGGTAGGGCTAAGTGTTAGGGGCAAGGGGTGAAATGGGATTGGGCCTTACTTGTTACTTGCGATTTAGCGACTCGTTCCCACCTCTAGCTGTGCATTCATCAGATAGGCTGCTAGATGTTAATGCAAAGTGCACCAAGTCTGCAAATTTGACAATCGCGAGCTGGAAGACGAGCAAGAGAAGGCAGCATGAGAACAGAAGCGCCTTCGAGTCACGCCAGTGTTTGTGTTTGTGCATGCTCTTGTTTTTATTTCATGTTTAAAAGAAGAACGTTTGGGGAGGAAGAAAGCGAGACGTCAGGCTAACGGGCGCAGAAATATAACGCCTCAGATATGTTGATACAAAACGAGGCCTCATGATGCAATCGTTACAAAGTAAATGTAATTTGTAGCAGCTTTGAAGTGTGGCTGCGCTGGACGGCGGCTGACGGAGGCTTTAATCAAACGCGACGGCCGTGCAAATAATAGGGAGGGAGAAGGCGAGCGAAAACAGCACGAAACAAAACCGAATAACAGCGAAAGGTCGATCAGTAGAGTGAAGGGTAGGCCTACAGCTTTCCATATGAACGGGTGAGGGAGGGAGAGAGAGGGAGAGTCAGAAAGAGAGAGAGAGGGTGGGGTAGGGGGAACGAATTCCAGATGCAGTTTTAAAATCACTGAGCAGAGCTGGCCGATATTATCCATCTGTTTGGCACACCTCTCTGTATGCTGCGTTGGAGAGACGGTCACGGACAAGGTGAACTCACACGCACACACATACACACACTGCTCCACCATCTGGCTGCGAATTGGCCTGGACAATGCTGAGGACACTTACAGACTCGAGAGAAGACATGGAACACGCACTTTCCACCGTCTTCCCCCTGCTGCTGATGAACGGCCCTAGCTTTCGAGGGCCTTCCAATGAGTCTGTGATTTGCATTCGGCGCTTGTTTTGGGACAGCGAGCTGGTTTGAAGTGGGTCATTGATTCTACTCTCTCATTAGGACTTCACACATTCTCCGAAGTGCTAGAGTAGATCTGCAGTGTGCAGTGTGTATGTGTGAGGATTGGTGTGTATGTTTTCATGCAAGATGTTTGCTACTTGTTTTAAGTCAGTGTGTCCTAAATTCTATTGGTTGCCAATTTCAGACAGTTTAATTAGATAAAATGACTTAAAACAAGCAAAAAATGTTGAAAAATGAGTTCAAGATTTAAGTAATGCCCTTAAATATGAACTATCCAACAGTAAAAACTTTTACAAAATAATTAAGTTTTCAAACCTTAAATATTTACAGTGACTGTTATGATCTACTTAAACCCAAGGTATTAATTGGTATAAAAATAAGCTAAACATATAATATAATATAATATAATATAATATAATATAATATAATATAATATAATATAATATAATATAATATAATATAATATATTATTATTAAACATATATAAACATATAAAATGTAAATATTGTCAAAATATTTCATGTCACTCCTGAAACACAAAGAATTTTAGTCAATAGGCGGAGCATTATTTTAGTCACCTCCCTGCATTTTAGACCAGGAGGTGAGACTGCATCCCAGTCCCTCATGGCCACATGGTGAGCAGTTAGATCCCATTGTTTTGAAGTGTCCCCAAGTCTGAAAATCAGTGTGCAACATTTAGAATAGTCACTACCAAACACACATATTTTCTGCAATTTTTTTGTGTGTATATGATGTGTGTATAATGTGTTTGTGTATAATGTATTTATGTGTATTGTGTATGTATGTTTGCTCCTCATGTACTGGCTAGCATTTTTGACCTCTAACAGTCACTACTGAAACAGTAAAAAGTTTTGGCACTGTTATGGTTTAGACATATTTTCCATACCACTGTCAGTTACTAACTTTGACACCTAATATAATCTGTAAGGTCTTCTGTCCGACTCCTGAAGGCCTAATCAAGAGCTTGCCTAGTTGTATCTACCAAGACAAGAGACGTATTACTACAACATTTGCAGAAAAGTACAACAAGTGTGTTGATTATATTAAAAAACAATAAACTAAATGTTACAGACAGGTGTTGATCCCAGTTGCCAGAAATCATTCGGCCTTTTCAGAAGGCCCAAAAGGCTTTGAGGGTTCCACACTGTATAAAACATATGAGATATATATGTGATGCCACGTCACAACAAACTACCAAAATGACTGTGATCGAACATATGAGACAATGTCTGTATGAAACAAAGCGTCTGTTTGTCTTGTGCATCTTTTGGACTGTGTGAGAGTGTATGCTGAGCTTCTGGAGAGTGTGAGTGTTTGTGTGAGCCCACAGCTGCTTTCTGTTTTCCTGATGTCAATGCTGGACTTTGTGCAGTAATTTCTGGGCTGCAGCAGACCTGCAGGTGAGCTGTCTCCGGTTTCATTCACATTCCTGAGCCATTCAGCACTTTTCCCACATTTTTCAAAGTCAACACTTCACCCACCCTGCCAGAGCTCCAGAACAACGACCTGCGGCAGGGCTGCAGAAACCACCGGCTCACAGTGGCATTACCAGGATGCCATTCTTGGGTGGGCATATGGATACATCGAGTGGGCAAGTAAATTAAAGATGAGGTGCTGAATCGATAGAAATTGAACCTTGTATAACTCATCAGGTTCTTGTGCCATAAATGTACTTTAGTTCTTTAACTGCAGATTGTATCCCATCTGTTTCCCTACATAATTTGTTGTGAAATCAGTGGAGTGGTCAAAGCCCTACTGACAAAATGTGCTTGTGCCTTGGTGATACATATGAGATGACCGATCATAAATTAGAGAAAAATAACAACAAACAAAACAAACAAACCATTTTTTCCCAGAATTTCTTATCAGTTTGTCACTGCCCCTACCCTGTCCACCCACAGCTAGGTCCCCACTACCAGAGCTAGATCAGAGAGTTGAAACATCCCTCCACGTCCAGGTTAACACCACAAACCTACTTGCCTCATCTTCCCTGCCTAACAGCTGAATGGATTTACACCTCAAGCAGGCAGGATCCTGTATTGATTTATAGAACAAGGGCCACTTGAGACTTTGGATGTAAACTGGGTTTCGCTGTTAGCGCGAGTAATTCCCCTGTCATTAAAGCAAGTACCGCTACAGTAGACTTGTTTACTGCTGATTACTGGCACTGCCTACCACAGCTTAGCATCAAAACACCACATAACCTTATCAGAGCGAAGAGAACACCATTGGCACCACGGCTTAAAAAAAGGAACCAGGAAAAAGGCCGGCACTCACTGTTTCACTGTTTCTTGCCAAATTTGGTATGGATTTCAGGGTCTTGCGTTTTCAACTGCGTCAATTATTCATTGTGCATATTTTAAAGAATCTACAAAATTATCCTGAGGAGAAATACTAATAGAGGATTCTAAAGTGCTGTCATTGCTGACTTCCTTGCTTGCTTTATTGCAGTATCTCAATGATATTGATTAATTAGATGCTAGTAGGCATTGTTATCTAAATGCATCAGTTTCCTCTAAATGGATATTGATATTTTCACCATATGAAATGGAGAAAGAAACTTGGGGGAGTAGAAGAGAATCATTTATCACATACATTATATAACAACTATCTTGTTTTCTGTATCTACGAGCTGCAAAATAAAAATATGAAGGCCATACGCTTACTGATTAGAAACAATTACTATGCATTTCCACCTACTGGCCACTTTATTGGAAACACCTAACTTGTTCTTTCACTCACTGGCCACTTTATTAGAAACACCTACTATGTACTTCCACTGACCACTTTATTGGAACCACCTACTTTGTATTTTCACTCACCGGCCACTTTATTAGAAACACCTACTATGTACTTCCACTCACCAGCCATATTATTAGAAACACCTAAATTGTACTTCCACTCACTGGCCAACTATTAGAAGCACCTGCTATGTACTTCCACCCACTGGCCACTTTATTAAAAACACCTACCTTGTACCCTATCCACTCCCTCTCCAGCCAGGAGCGGATCTGCGGTCAGAAACTGATGAAGGACTAGAGATCTGTGCATAAAAAATGGGCTACAGTCTCTAACAGTACATCAACAGGGTAGAGCTACAAGGAAGGAAGTGTCCACAGAAGTTTTTTTTTCTTTTTCAAGGAAACGTTAACTTACTGTAAGAGTATATCTAATATTTACAGTTTCCATCTCCAGAAAGGGTCATTTAATCTTATATAATGTATGGTCGCAGGCTAACAGCTGGCATCTCCCCTTCTAGAGAGCATGCACATGAGTTCATTATTTGTCACCTGATAAGACAAGCAGGCTTCAGTCTCTTTCAGGAGACATACAAAGGGAAGTCGTTCCTGTCAAGTCACGTCACAATTTGCGAGATTAAAAAAATTCTCAGCCGCGCAATTAATAAATCACCTCGTCAGTGTACAGCTGGAGAGGCAGCTGCTCCCTCTTAACGCTAATAACAGCGCGACAGAGACCAGGCGAGGACAAGCGTGCACACCCTCAGCAGACTCGACTCAGAAAAAGTGTGGCCTATGATTATCCTGGTCATGAAAACTGTGTTGCACGGGAACCGTCAGGCTAATGTAGCACACATGCAATGGACATCTTATATGACGACAGTTAGCATTGCACTAATTTGCCTCAAACTGTGTAAAGTTGTGAATAATCTGAAATGGGCTTGCTTTCATGGTTTCTGACATGGTATGATACACTGTTGTCAATCACACATGCAGGAACTTACATTACATTAATACACTAAATTATTGCATTCATAAATCAACATATTTAATATGCTCAAACACATTAGCTTAGATTTCAGTTTTTCTCACCCTCCAGGGGAGAAGCATGACCAAAAGAGCTAGGCCTTTGGTTTGGACCATAAATGTCAAAGCTCAGAAACACCTCTATGGTAATGTTAATTACTGCTAGCACCTCTATGGGACTCTAGTGGCATGTTCATGCTAAACTAACAGCAAATCACATCAACATTTTTGGCCATTCTAGATTAACCACAAACATTTCAGACATTCTATGTTTGATTTGAAGCTTGCAACAGTGTCATAAGCATATCTGCTGTCCGATGAAAAACAGGTATCACCACATTACTTTGCAGGAGAGGGCAAAAACCTTCTTGACTTTCAATGTAAGTGAATGGAAAGATAAGCAATTTTGGGCCATTTCTAATGGTACAATCATCATGAAATTTTCATACAATGTAAAGGATGTCAGTTGAGCTCAAATAATGCAGAAAAGTAAAAATCGCAAAAAACGGAGATACATGCTTTTCATTGGACAGCGATGATAGTTTTTACCTTGTGGTACTTTTATATTGATCAAGCTCCCTTTCATACTTGCACTCAGTCATGTATGTAGGACTTCCAGAAGATCTGAATTGATCTTTTCTCTCATCACATTAGTTCCACTTGTTTTCGATCAAAACATAATTGGTTGATTCCTCTGTCACTTGCTAATTATGTTAGTAGTTCATCTGAATTGTTAGGTCTGTTAACTCTTGAAGTCCTGAAATGTTTAGCTCCTGAAGTCCTAACCAATAGGAGAACTCTCTTGGCTGTATCTACAAAATACAGATTGGATTTTATTGGCCATTTCAGGAATTTCATCCTTTTGTTTCCAAGCAAATCGAAACAATATGATATGGTCATTATTACAATACCTACAGAGATTAAATCTAAAAAGCATGTTGATTATGTTAATGAATGACCAGTGGATCCAAGTCCGTGCTCAGACTTTTTGGGCAGGAAATCAATGTAAAAATGTGATATGGATTAAAACTTGATTTATAGCTACCAGGCCTATCAAGAAACAATCAAATCATGAGATAGAATAAAGCAAACGTTAGTGCTGCCTAAACTGGGATTTGAACCCTGACCTCCAGCATAGAAAACTGTAAAGTTCCCCACTATGCTATGTAATTTCCATAAACGTATAAATTATAATTCTAGGTAAGAGCTCCATAGCGTCTACCACAGGTTACCACAAGCGTTAGTACTGCACCAGAGGGGACGATCAAGAGCGATAAAGCTTGTTAAACCCGAGAAGAATAACTTGCTCTATTTCTAGACTGTTGCTGAACTGACAATACTTCCCCTGCCTCCTCTTTCCCCAAAGATGAGGTGATGGACAAAGATGACTATCCAAGATCTGGAGACACCGAACTCCATATACATATTCATGGAGTCATACGATTGATATGAAGCTGTAGCAAAATGAGAAGCTACTCCAGAATGGCTGAGTGCCGAGAGAGAGAGAGGAAGAGGGAGAGGTAAAGGGGAAAATACAGAGCGAGAGAGAGAGAGAGAAAGAGAAAGAGAGAGGGTCCCTATGAGATATGGTGCAGGTGCAAAGCTTGGATGTGTCCCAGACACACAGAGTCACACACATACTTCCCAAAAGTAAAACAAATATACACACACACACACACACACACACAAACATACTCACACTCCTGAAACAGCATGCATTCAGCCACACGTAGACACTCCATCACTCCATCATGCGGGTCATTGATGAACAAACCATCACACACTCAGTCATACAAAAGCTAACGTCTGCCAAATAGCTCTGATAACAATAGAATTAGCTCAACATCAGCTGCACTGAGTGTTCTCTCCCATTCTCTCTCTCTCTCTCTCTCTCTCTCTCTCTCTCTCTCTCTCACACTTTCCCCTTTCTGTTTTATGCTTCCCCCCCCCCGTTTCTCTATATCTCTCCATCTCTCATTCTTTCTCTTTCTCTTTCTCTCTGACTTTTCTTCTCTGTTTCTCTTTTTCTTTATTTACTATTTTCCCCTCTGTTTGTCTTTCTCTCTAGGTCTCTGTCCTTTTCTCTTTCTTTCTTTCTTTCTTTCTTTCTTTTTTCTCTACTCTTCGTTATTTCTTTCTTTCTTTTTCACATTCTCTATGCTTGTTTCTCTCTCACACCCTCTCCTTCTGTGTATTTCCTTTTCTCATATTCTTTTTTTCTCTCTCTCTCAGGATCTAAAGTTGTTTTAAGCCAGTTGTAATGGGTTTTGGCAGCTGTTGTTGTTTATGGATCATATGGATGGTTTATACAGCACAAACATAACAAATGATGACACACGCACACACACACGCACACACACAGACACACATGCACGCGGACGCGCACACACACGTACACACATACACGTACACTCACATGCGCAGACACGCACTCACACACGTACATGCACTCACCTATACACACACACATACACACACACGCAGGCACATACATACACACACATGCACACACACACGTGCACACACATACACAAGTATACACACACCTATATACCCACACACACATTTACACACACAGGTTGAATTCTCAGGGAAGAATCTCATCATCCCATCAGCTCTAGTTGATTTGGAGGAAATTTTGGGGAAAGATTGAAATGGTTGAGATTGTTTCTCTCTGTCTGTCTCTCTGTATGTCTGTCTGTCTTTGTTTTTAGCTGCTGTTGTGGCTGTTTATTTGTTTATCCTTTCACCTTTTCTGGGAAACATCCATTGAGTATTCAAGGTTTTTTTCAGTGGTGTAATACAAGATTAGAAATAAATAGATAAATGCATGAAATCTCACAGGCAAGAGAGGAGAAAACAGAAAGAGAGAGGGAGAAAGACAGAGCACGTAAGTGTAATAGAGTGTGGGACAGAGAGAAAGACAGAGAGAGAGAGAGAGAGAGAGACAGAGAGACAGAGAGAGAGAGAGAGACAGGCAGGTCAAAAAAAGAGAGATAAGAGAGATGGAAAGAGAGAGATGGAAAAAGAGAGAGACATTGGGAAGAGAAAGAGAAAGAGCAAGAGAAAAGAGGGTGTGAGAAAAAAACAGGGTAAGATTAAAAGAGTGGGAGAGAGAAAAAGACAGATTGAGAGTGAGAGAAAGACAGAAAAAGAAAAAATAAGAGCAAGAGATAGAAAGAGAGATAGACAAAGAGAAAGAGGCTAAGAGCAAGACAAAAAAGAGAGAGAGAGAGAGAGAGAGAGAGACAGAGGGAAAGACAGAGAGAGAGAGAGAGAGACACAGAGACAGAGACAGAGAGAGAGCCACAGAGAGAGAGAGAGAGACTGAGAGACTGAGAGAGAGAAGGAGAGAGAGAAAGAGAGATAGAGAGAGACAGAGAGAGACAGAGACTGAGAGACAGAGACAGAGAAAGAGAGAGAGAGACTTAGAGAGAGAAGGAGAGAGAGAAAGAGAGAGAGAGAGAGACAGAGAGAGACAGAGACTGAGAGACAGAGACAGAGATAGAGAGAGAGAGAGAGAGAGAGACAGAAAGAGAGACAGAGAGAGAGAGAGAGACTGAAAGACAGAGAGGGGGGGTAGAGAGGGAGAGAAAGAGAGAGAGACTAGCCTACATTTGTAGGGAAGTCACGGCACAATTGAGGCAATTTGTTTGGTGCCATCCTCGACACGCTGCCCGGCCAAACACAGCCTCAGCGCCACTAACAGACACGGCCTGAGCTGCATATCCAGGTCACTGAGGTCACGAGGGAACTGGGCTTCGCCTTGTCTCTCTCTCTCTCTCTCTCTCTCTCTCTCCCTCTCTCTCTCTCTCTCTCTCTCTCTCTCCTCCTCCGGTCCAGTTTCACACTCAGTGCAGTCGGCCCGCTAAATGCCTCATCAACATGTTTAATCAAATTAGTAAGCAGCCAAAAATTGACGCTTTTCATTAATTATACAGGATAATTCTAATTGCAAATTCAAATGTATTCGCTCCGAACAGAAGGTGTTCAGTAATATTTCAGGGAATTTGCATATTAAATGGGGGTCGTTCTGCATTATGCATGGTAATGTATGCGCATTGTCTTTATTTTTAACTCATGGGCCATATGCGCGGCTGCTTGCTGGAGCAGGTGAAAAAAGTCCAGGGTGTTTAATTTTGCTGAACAAACGCGACGAGGCGGCTTGTCAAGAGCTGTATGGTCCGTGTCAATCTTTGTTTTTTTTCCCCCTCCTCTGGCTCTCCTGGCCCTCGCTTTGATTACTCTGAGCCGGTGTGCGGCCCCCGCTAAACAAACCCATCGGCTGAGGCAGGAAACAGGAAGTCCCTGACGTTCATGTCTTCCTGTGTCAGTCTGCTTTTGTTTTGTGGCCTTGATAAAGCCTGTCCAGACTGCCTCAGATCTTTGCTGCTGGTCCAATCTATGGTCACTAGTATTTACATTAGAAAATCAGGGGCATCATATAGAACGCTACAGCTGTTGATAAACAATTTTAGTTTGTTGTCCTCTAGTACTTAATCAGTGGTCAATTTCTGACCACAGAGCTGCCATTGGCTGGATATTTTGGGGCGGTGGATGGCTTTCAACCTAGCAGTGTCACTGATATGTGTAAAAACAGCAACACAGCTATTCCCAGTACAACATATTAGGGTCACTGCTGTGTGAGAAAGTCCCACCACTCACATAATATGTGGTCAACTGCAGTCTTGTGGTCAGAAACTGACCAATGATGAAAGAGTTACGGAGCAGATGGTCTGGGGCCTATACTTGTACACCTAAATAGTGGAACAGTAATGGACTTCATAAAGTGGTCATTTCCTAATAAAGTTACCAGTGAGTGAAAGTGCAGTGTAGGTGTTTCTAATGAAGTGGCGAGTGACTGGAAGTAATGGGTGTTTCTAATAAAGTGGCCAGTGAGAGCAAGTACGGTGTAGGTGTTTCTAGTAAAGTAGTGTGTGGACATACAAGGTGGATGTTTCTAATAAAGTGGCCAGTGAATAGATGTACAAGTTGATTGTTTCTAATAAAGTGGCCAGTAAGTGAATACGCAAGGCAGGTGTTTCTAATAAATTGGCCAGTGAGTGGAAGGACAAGGTCTTTCTAATAAAGTGGCCAAAAAATAAAAGTACAGGTTGATTGCTTCTAATAAAGTGACCAATAAGTGAACATATAAGGTAGGTGTATCCAATAAAGTAGCTAATGAATGGAAATAGAGGGTGTTTTTAAAAACAAAAAGGGGGCCAGTAAGTGGAAGCATAGGGTGTTTGTAGTACAGTGGCCAAAGAAAAGAACTACAAGTTGATTGTTTCGGAGAAAGTGGCCAGTGTGTAGACATACAAGGTGAATGTTTCTAATAAAGTGGCCAGTGTATAGACATACAAGGTGAATGTTTCTGATAAAGTGGCCAGTGTATAGACATACAAGGTGAATGTTTCTGATAAAGTGGCCAGTGTATAGACATACAAGGTGAATGTTTCTGATAAAGTGGCCAGTGTATAGACATACAAGGTGAATGTTTCTGATAAAGTGGCCAGTGTATAGACATACAAGGTGAATGTTTCTGATAAAGTGGCCAGTGTATAGACATACAAGGTGAATGTTTCTGATAAAGTGGCCAGTGTATAGCCATACAAGGCGAGTGTTTGCACACAACCATTACTTTGTTTAAATCTATATTTCCCCTTTTGTCCAGAATTCTGCTGGTGCAGGTACCTTCACTACAGACAGGAGAAAACGCTTGCAGAGCAGACAGCTTCTGTCTAAAACGCACTACAAAGGCTTTAGTAGTAAGAGAAGTGGATCTCAGTTGTCATTAGATTTGTACAGTGTTTTATTGGGACTGCTTTAAAAACAGAGCCTGTGATGGAGATAGATGTGCAAATAGGCAGCTACTCCACACCTGTGTTCGTCCCAGGCTGTTTTCTGTCAAAGGAAAAGAGCAGTTCCCTAAGAGGGAGATGAAAGGAGCATTTTACACTGCAGATGGAGCACGGAGAGGGCAGAAACAATGATCTGATTGGAGGAATCGAATTTCATTTATCCAGAATTACTCTATGCTGTTTGAACTCTACACAGTTAAAGCTTCTGAAAGAGCAGAGGGCTGAGCTGCATCAGAGCGAATGACAAGACACATCTCTGCAGTTTCAGGCGTGAATACCAGCACCCACACCCGCAATAACATGTTTTTATATAATGTCCCTTATGTATTCTATAACATCAAAACATCCACTTTTGTTTTCATTACATTTTTACACCATTTCAAAACACAGACTTCCTTTTACATTGTGTGAACATTGCAATAGAAATAGCGCAAAATTTCTTGTTACATTACTGTATATTAAAGTGCATAGATCTCTGCTATCAGAACAAAACCTCGTATCTCCATTTTTGACATTTTTCAGTTTTTGACATAATTTGAAAAGGCCTGCTGTCCTTTACATTGTTTGCAAATTTCATGATGAATGGACAAAAAGAACTGGCCCAAAATTACTTGGGAAAAATTCTGTTTCCATTGCCTTACATTAAAAGTAAAGTAGGTTTTTTCCTTCTCCTGTAAAGTTATAATTTTGGAGATACAAGGTTTTGTTCCAACATCAGCGATATGTACTATTGATATACCCATGTAGTCCCATATATTACATGATAATAATGTCCTATATGTACATAGTTACTTACATATGATAACATGTCCCATATGAATTATATATGCATATAAATATCGTCTAAAGAACAAATGTTTCTGCATTGTGAAGAAACTTTTTTAAGGTTTAAAGAATGTTGAGATTCTGTACCAATTTACGTGTTCCTCCGAGAACTTTTACATTATGCGGAGGTTCTTTAAACTTTACAGACGTCCTTCACAATCTCATTTAAAGAACCATCCATGTAAAGGTTCTTCTATGGCATCATTCAAAAAATCAATAACCAACCAAATAAAACCAAACCAAACCTTTTTTATCACCTTTGTTTTTCAGGACGCTTTTAAAAATGATGGTATTTCAAGGGTTCTTTAGTAAAGAGAATGAACACTTGTCTGCTCTATATAGAACCTTTCTGAAAAGGGTTCTGGGTAGCACCAATAAGTGCTATTCTAACAATGTCAGCTTGTAATGATAGAAGAGCCCTTCTAGTGCTATACAATACCCTTCTCAATCGGCACATTCTCCATCAATCTGAAGAAACCTTTCATGATGCAAAGAATTCTTTAACCGAGCAAAGGGTTCTTTAAATGTTCATGTTTCTACATAGAGCCATTTTCTTTACCAAAGAACCCTTGAAGAACAGTCAGAACTGTTTAGTTCAGGGGGCTGAAACTTAAATTATATGGGGGACACTAACCAGGTGGGGCTAGTTGGTAAACAGGGTAAAATGTCTATTTTTTCACTTATACTACATAAAGTATGTCATCTAAAGCTTTACTTATTATTATTATTATTATTATTATTATTATTATTATTATTATTATTATTATTACCTTTATTATAGTACTGTAAACACATACAGTGTTTAATTAATATGTTAGTGTTCAATTACATCAGGTAAACTTGCTTTTCATAGTAGACTTATATGGGACACTTATTGTGATATTTGGGACTCTTATTGTGATGTCACCAATTGTTTCTACTCAATGCAAGTGAAGTTATTGTACAGCAGTAAAATCTGCGTTTGCAGTAAATCCAGTTGAAAATTTCTTTACCCTGAGACTCTGGATCTACTACTGCATCATGAATGTATCCTCAAAGGCAGGTTTAACTAACTATTACTCTAAATTAGAAGTTATTTATAGCTAAATTACAGTGTATAGTGCCAGGTCTTTGTTTGAATGGTCCCTCTTGTATGCAGCATTCTTTGCTTTTACGAACATCAGCCTAAGCTTTTGTATTATGTTAGGTAACCAGCAACAGTGTGCAGTGAGCAAAGCAAACCTACCCATCAGATGTCAACATTTCGCTGCAGAAGAAATGAAGATAAAATGCATCAAGGCCTGTACAAACCTGTCTCTATTACTTGAGACCCCCAATTTAGTTGGCTCTCTAGGTTAGCCCTGCTTTTCTGGCTTTGCTTCATGTTTGTCCCTTAAAATGTACAAAAACAAACACACATGCCAGGGATTCAGTCTCACTTCGTCCACTTGATGAGCTGCTCTGGAATTTCAGTGACAAGACGAGCGCGTATCATTTGATTCATATCAACCAGAGCTTTCGTCAAACTGCGTTCCGTTTTCCCTCCTGACGTTTTTAAGCATTTCTCCGCCAGCCTGACACTCTCACTCCAGCTGCAGCATGTTTGCGAGGCGCTAACACACCCGACAGGCGCATGGAGGAGGGGGCGGCCAGGCCTTTAATGGTAAAGATTAATTAAAGGCTGAGGCAGGGTTGCATTCACAGGTGATGGTGAGGTGCGTGTGTGTGCGGGAGTGAGTGAGAGGGTTGATGACAGGGCATCTCGCAGACGAAGGCGTTCTCTTAACGAGCTGAGATCTCAGTTATACGGGACAGCTTTTATTAAGTGCCACACACACTTTGCATATTCACACCAACACACACACACACACTCACACACACACTCACTCACTCACTCACTCACCTGCCTCACAAACTGCCGACATCACCCTGCAAACTGACTCCAAACATTTCCTCCCATTAATTAATCAAAAACAACCACCAAAAGGATGTTCTACTCCAGCACATAGCCACACCAAAGCTTCTTATTAAAGGTATATTTAGTCAAAAATATCCCACTTTATCCCAATGTAGCTGATCAGTTAAGACATATTTGATGTCTGAGGTCTGCTGCTTTAGTTTTGCACTGGAGCTAAAAGAGGCTATATGATTATATGTGAGGCAGCTTTTAGAGCCATTAAACTCTTCAGATGTCTGGTTCCAGCTATCACTTTACACAGTGCTGTCTCTAGAATGGAGCATTTCATATCAAACCAATGAATGAGTTTCCTTAACAGTTTGGTTATGAAAATGTTTTGCAAATTGGTGGAATCGACCAGGTTGATTGTACAATCTATACGTTTACCAATTGCTGTTAATTGATGGGGTATAAAATCGTTGTAGCTCCAGTGTGAAAATGAAGATGCAAAACACGCCCTTGTTGACAGACTACAGAAAAATGGTGTCACATTATCGCTCCCCACCCCACCCGCAACCCCCCAATTGCTGCAACCCAGTGCTGCCCAGTTACAGTTGACCATTAGCAAAGGAGCCACCAGCCATAACGACCCATGTTTGCGCAATGAATCCACTGTCCAGCCAGTTCTAGGCCCAGGCCCAGGCCCAGGCCAGGGGACCTGTCCAAGGACACTGCTCTCCTGGAGCGGCCCCAGCACAGATGGGACGCTCAAGCTCAAACTGCTGGTGTCCGAAGTGCTGGACCCCAAAATGTGCACTGACCCATTGATGTGAGGCCAAAGCTAAGCTGGGTCCAATCTATCAGCCAGCATGGATGCTGTACCCAATCTCTGCACAGCAAGGTGTCAATATGGAGCATACAGGACATGTATTACAGCCTGAGGAACACATTATTCTAAGGACCATTAGCCCTGTAAAGTAGAGGCATACAAGAGTATGCTGCTGCCTGTCTATATGATTCCTCTTTATGGTTGGTGCATTTATTTACCATGTGCTGATGCAGTTGACTATTCGCATTGTGTACTATAGCCCAACTACTGTGACAGCAAATTCCAAAGCCTCTGAATATATCACCAGCAACAAGTTAGGTAAGTTAAAACTGGCCACATGCAATCAAACAAGCCATCAGTCAAACAGTCAAGCATACATACATGGATGTATTGCACACACAAAGGCTTCGCTTCATTAACTCTATCTGTATTTCTCAGCCTGACTGGGCGGTGAGTGTGGCTTTTGTGGCCTGACTCCATGATTTAACGGCTTCTCCCGATGGCACGGAATGTGTTTAATGGCCGCTATTTCCTCTTGTAAGATTATCTCTCTATTAGCGCGCAAACATGATCTCTTATTGCAGTCAATAAAACATGCCATTCTAATTACAAGGCAGTAAGGTAGCACGAGTTGGAATGACAGGCATATTTTCATTGCTGCTATTCCTTTCAGAGCTTTCCCAGACTGCAGAATGTTTACTGGCATACTGAAGTTAAAATTATTCCACAGTTTGGAAAGGAAACATCTGATGGAGATGTGTGTGATGCTTTCACTAATGATTACTCTCCATGAGTAAGAAGTCCAGGGTGTTTGGTTAAAAGCTCAGGGTTTGGAGAACACAGCCCACAGACACTCCAAGACAAACTCTTATTGAACATTTTAATAGATGAATTGTTGTTATATTCCATGTCAAAATGTACCCAACTGCAGTGTTCTAAATGTGTCCTCAAAAGGGAGCAAATAGGCCTGTTTATGCTATTTATACTATACATAATTTATACACCTAATAGGTGAGGACCAGCTGGACCACGTGTGTTGCAGGTCTACCTGTATGCACACTGCCAGAAAACTATTCCCTTAATTGGAGTTTACATCTGCAGTAGTTTATTTTTTTAGTCACTGACAGCTATTTTAGCTTTCATTATGCTGTTTGCACTGTAAACAGTCATTACTGCAAACAGTTACTGTCTTACCAGGTGTTGCAGGAAAATACTTCTAAAAAGGCACATGGGAGTGTGCTAGACTTCATTTAAAACTTTGTTCTCGATAGGGCCTTGTGTAGAGAGCAAAAGCAGAACTTTAAAATCATGGTTTCTGGAGAGTAATATGTCCAGAATATGCCCAGTAATATGTCCATGTTGAAATGTAGTTATGTTATAACTGAAGTTTTGGGGTAGAAACATGCCTGGAACGCCACCTTTTTCTAATCTAACGCCCTATAAATTCATATCCTCACCTTCCATTCTCATGACGAAGGGTTCGCAATCCCCACCACCAGCCAATCTCCTCAGTTCCTCAGTCCTACATCTGTCCTACTACAGCTATGAGAAGTCTGGCCTTCTAGCTACGGGCAGAAGCTGACCAGAACTCCAGAACAATTTCTCAGAGTTCTCTCCCCTCCCTTAGTCAGTCTTCCCTCTTACTACCACCAT
Organism: Pygocentrus nattereri; assembly: GCF_015220715.1. NCBI lineage: Eukaryota > Metazoa > Chordata > Actinopteri > Characiformes > Serrasalmidae > Pygocentrus > Pygocentrus nattereri. The sequence continues at coordinate 34,115,294 of NC_051224.1, forward strand.
GTTGAAGGCATGGTCTGAGCTCATAAAGAAACATTATCCATCCAATGGAATCAGTATGCATTCTAACTCTTGGAGCCCTTTTTGCAAGTTTTGGCAACAGTTCACCTAGAACATCACTCCAAAAGTCTGTTTATTCAAACCGTCTCAAAATGCTTCAAGTTGTCTGGGAAACAAATATTGCTCTGTATTGTCCCACAACTTGACTTTCAGCAAAGCTCGGCCTCCAGAAATGTTTTGGGGTTGACCTCGGCTTGTTAAACCCAATCTCATGTCTATTTGTCAGGCTCATTCACACAACAGGTTTTAATTAAATCTTTGATTTCTCATGATTGTGTAACTCCAGAGATATTAAACTTTTGGCACGAGATTCGCAAACCATTCCTTTTCTCTTGTTTCTTTTTTTGTACTGGAAGGAAGTACCATATGGTTTCTCAGGGTCAGTGTTGCAAAGGCCTGTGTCTGTCAGGCATGGTGAGGTTAAATATTGGAGTGTGGGTGTCAGAGGCCAGGCCACGGCTTCCTCTAAGCTCCAGGCTGCTCTGTTGAATCATGTAGCAGCCTTTTGGCTCACAGCGGAGCAGGGTGTTGTCCGAAACCCCCTCTGGAACCATTCGCTCTTTCCCGAGGGAAACTGCAGCAACTTCCTCTCTCTGGCTCTCTGCCTCTCTTTCCAACTTTGGGAACTGGAGCATATTTGTGTTCAGCTCTCCAAATATCACCATAAGAAAGGAAGCATCTTTGTAGGAGTATATAGAGGTATCCCTAGGTCAAATGAACTTGTACATGCTACACACCATGTGAAGGTATCATTTACATAAGAAACATCTCATATTCTGGTCAGAGAAGTGAAAGGACTAAGGCATCATGTCAAAAGACAGAGGCATAAACAACTACGTAGGGTAGTTTCAGAGCTCTTGTAAATTAAAACACATAATTTTGCTCCTTACACTTTCGCAAAGCCAGCTTTGAAAAGGAACTTTTCTTTATTACCCTCGACACAGGATATGGTTCAAGGCTGATAAAACACTCAGTAGGCGGGAAAAAAACTCCATGGCGTAAGTGAGAGCTGATGTTCTAGGGGTGGGGATCGGGGGGCTATCGGAAAGCCAAAGATTCCAGTAAACACACATCAGTCACTTGCAGAAAAGTGCAGGCTTGCCAGGAATTGAGGTCTGACGGAGGGAGAGAGTTGGAGTGTAAAGAAGGGATAGAATTGGGGTCTCATACAGGGATGGCATAGGGGTCTGAAAGAGGGATGGAGTTGGATTCTGATCAAGGAGGTGATTCTGATGGAGGGATGGAATCAATGTTTGATGGAAAACATCAGGGGGGCAGTCATGGGCTGGAGGTTAGGGAACCAGCCTCGTGACAGGAAGGACGCCAGTTCAATCCCCAGAACCGACAGCACATGACTGAGGTGTCCTTGAGCAAGACACCTAACCCCCAACTGCTCCCCGGGCGCTGCGGATTGGGCTGCCCACCGCTCCGGGCAAGTGTGCTCACTGCCCCCTAGTGTGTGCTCACTAGAGTGTATGTGGTGTTTCACTTCATGGATGGGTTAAATGCGAAGGTGAAATTTCCCCGTTGTGGGACTAACAAGGGTCACTTAATCTTAAAAAGATGGAGTCAGGGTTTAAGGGATGGTCTTGGAGTCCAGATTTTTACTCTAACCTCACTTGCAACACACAAGGATAGAGCAAACATGTGGACCATCTGGGCATCCTGGAAGGAGTGGTTTGAGAACTACTGCAATAGAGGAATCAAATGGAGGTCTGAAGAAGAAATGGAATCAGGGTCTGATGGAGGTAGAAATCTGAAGTCTGATCAAAGGATGGAATCGAGGTTTAATGGAGGGATGGAATTGAGGCCTAATGAAGAGATGGAATTGGGGTCTGATGGAGACAAGGGATCAAGGGCTCACAAACAGATAAAATCAAGACAAGGAAAGGACCTGAATCTGATGAAGGAACCAAATTGAGGTGATGGAGGGATGGTATCAGAGTCTGATGGAGGGATGGAGTTGGAGTCTGATGTGACAATTTTTATTCTGACAGAGGAAAGTAACTGAGGTCTGATGGAGGGATTGACTTATGGTCTGACTAAAGAAGACAGTTGGATTCTGATGGAAGGAGACTGTCAGGGTCTGATAAAGAGATGGAGATGGAGGTCCAGTGTCGGGCCTGAGAAAGCTGCTTGTCAGAGACTCAGAGTGCATTAATTAGCGGCCAAGTGCCAAACTGCGAAATCACTAATAATACTTAAGCTTTCGCTTGGGGGCTGTCAACCACACACAAATCGATAGATCGATGCTGCTTGCATATGCACTCACGCATTCTTCCTCCATGTGCTGTATAGCTAACCTCATCCATCTCCAAACCCAACCCTGCATGTCCCAGAAGGCCGATCTGGCTGGACGTCTCTAAATTCTGCCTGTGATTGGCTGATGAGAGACGAGAGCTTTTCAATTCCAACTCCACCCCTCCAGCCCCCCCTCCGGGTTTTCCCAGTGCGCACCCTGGGCTGGATTAGCTAATTAAGGGTGAGTGAGCCGGATCCGTAGCTGGTGTGGCGGGCTGTTTTGACAGGTGGGCTTAGCGTGGTGTGATTAGGGAAGAGTCCGTGTCGATCCTACTAAGCCCCCATAAGCCCCAGCACCAAGGCAGGAAGTCATGGCATGAATGCAGACCCCCGAAACACAGCTAAAAAGCTAAGGTTTGGGGGTACCAAGCAGGAAGGGGGGTTAGAAAGAGGAGGAGGAGGAGAAGAGATTGACACCTGGAAGTGTAGAGATTCTGCTCTGTCCAGAATCGATCCACCTGCTAGACCCTCTGGGACAGCTGGGAGACTGACAACAGCCGAGTTAAATAAACACCTAGCTTCAGATTTTTTTTTTTGCCCCGAGAGTGAGATATCAGTCCACTGTGGGGGAAAACTACTCAAGATGACAGGCAAACAATGCTCATTATCTCTTGGTTCTATTTCTTGCTTGCGCAGTTGTAATTACAAAGTCTTCGCATTTGCAGACAAAAACATGAAGCTCAATATAGTTGGTAAACACACAACTAGCATTAGCTAGTTAGCCAACCCCTATTTTGTTGTCTTCCAATTTGTTTGCCCACTGTAAAATGTGAAAGAGATGATTACAAATCTAGGCACTGACAATTGACCGCTGCCCTTTCTTCTGAAGTCCTCATTTGCCCATCCTCTGAAGACCCCATTTGCAAGTGTGACTTGGAGGGATGTTTATGAGCAATTCCCAGGTTATAAACTAGTATTTTCAGTATTTCTGCTAATAATCTCTGTTCCCCTTATTTCCCTCCTTCTTTTCTAAACTCATATGTTTGCAAAAAAGGTGTGCAAGGACGAGTCTTGTGCATGTGCATTTATGACCCTTCTTTTTTTTTTACTAGTAATTCTTCACAGAACTATCCCAGCAGGCGAATGAGTATATGTGTGTGTGCGATGAGAGGTGGATTAGTATTATCTAAAACTCTCCAGGCTTGCTAAGTATCATCCTCCTTGCTTAAGTTAAGGTGCAGGATGGGCTGATTTGCATAAGTAATTAGCTAATGTGCTGTTCAATTTCTCCCCCATCTGCCTGGCCAGGCAGGCCCTCATTGCTCAAATTGACAGCCTGGTCTCTATCGCTAGCCACACCGCAACAAGGCTCGCACCAAATTAATTTGTCAACCTTCTCTAGTAATGGGACGTTCACCTTGAAAACTCAATTTACCTGAGTCCGTCTGAACGAGAGAGCAGGGAAAAAGGCAGGAATTCGCTCAGAAACATTGCAACAACAACAAAGGAATTATGGGGAGCTTTCTGACAGGTTTTCAGAAAGTGTGTTACATGGGAAAAAGTAGGGAACACACACATACACACACTTGCATATCAACTCAGCACCCAAGGAGAAGGCCATATCAAATCTCTAGAATAAAAAAATTATTGCATTTTTGAGGAATTTATTGTGTTTGGGTTTTCTCTGCTATTAAATACAGCTTGATAACTGGATTGAGTTTCCATTCTTTGTTTATGAATCAAAAAGAATGCTTTTTACCACCAATTTAGTTATATTCAATTTGATCTGTTAGACAAGTGTCCCTTGAAGAGTAAGCTAACTGCCAATTCTTTTAAGCAATCAGATACCTCTGTTGGCTAGCATCATGGTAAGAGAAGGAAAAGGCGGACTATCCTACCAACCCAGAAGACGGTTATGCTCTCTTGGGTTCCCAGCCATGGATGGCTGTGGTATCACTGGGAAATGACCTCACAATCTCCCAATGACAGTAGTCCCCTTGTGGTCCCCTGGTTGCCATATTCTTTACTGGAAAATCAAGAGCTCAATCTAGAACACAGACACCACTACAAAAACTACATAACCAAACACTTATCATTATATCTGATGCAATTGTACCAGTTTAATCACTCATTTGGACTCTTTTCGCAGAATTCTAGCAAGGCATGCTGTCTCTCTGTCTACTGCTTTCTTTCTCTTTGTTGTGAGAGCACATTCTCGCTACAACCCCCACCCTCTCTGCAGCCGGGCCGCAAGCATATCCCCGCAGTGGGGCTGTGGGACAGTGGGTGTAGTGCTGGGCATTGGGGGGCTGGGCTGGCACGGGAACCAGCCGTGCCAGGGCGTTGCGCTCTGGGACCACTCAAGGAAATGGGCCAAAAAGTGAATTTAATGAAACCCCCCAAAATTAATTTTCAGTCTCATCTCTTAGCTGGAGGCGGCATGGAGCCCTGGGACCCCCCGGCCTGTTTGTGACGGCCCGGATGGAGGGATGCGGGGGAAACGGGTGCGGAGGTGTGTGGGTCGAAGGAAGAGTGGAGGAGTGTGTGTGCGTGGGGGGTGGGTGGTTATGCCACCTCCTATTCCCACAGTAGTTTTTTTTCCCTCATGTTTCATCAGTCATTTCTTTTTTGTGACTTAGAGACGCATACTTATTAAATTCCTTTGTGCTGTGGGCCTGTGCCTTTCTTGCTGCTGTTAAAATGGCTATTCATTTCACCAGCTGCCTCACCCCGCAAAAGAGTCCCCGAGAAGTGGTGACGTGGGACATCACACTCAGGCACAGATGCAAACACACAAAAAAAAGCACAAACGCACAATAAATCATGCCCTCGCTGATTTGCATAAAGACTACACTGTACATTCATGGCACTCATTTGATCCCCGATCAGGAATTGCTGCAACCTCCAGGCTAATTTTTAACACTAACAAAGCCTTTCAAATAATAACTATTTACATTTACCCCACTCAGAGCAGAGCTGTGGCACAGTTCCAACAAATCGCATTTGAGACCTGAAACCCTATAGTATAGTCTTTATGCTGTCCAAAAAGCATCCATCGGCAGGACAGGGTCAGGGTGGACAGAGTTCCCAAGAGCATTTAGCATATGTTGCTAGTTCTGGTATGGTCATTGTGGTGTAGTACAGTTAGAATTACACACACACAAACATTTTCTAAACAGCTTATCCTTCTGGGTGGCAGGGAGTGTGGGAGCCTATCCCAGCAATCAATGTGCAGAAGGCAGGAAACACCCTGGACAGGTCGCCAGGCCATTGCAGGCCAGGTTAGAGATACAGTACCATTCAAAAGTTTGCAATCCCTATTTTCAATAATATAAAGCCAATTTTGTTGCAGATACATATATACAATGAAGATGTGGTGCTAATCAAGGAAGAAGCTTGTTTAATCAGTTATATGAGACCAACCTGTTTGTTTGAATGAAAACCTGCACCCACATTGACCCATTGCGGATAAGATTGGTGACCCCTGACGCCAACACTCCACAACAGAAAGTATTCAAGTTTGGACCTTGAATCCAGTTTGCGGTTCTGGATTTGCAGTCACTAACAGGTCTTAAGTGAACTGTTCATGTAACTGATGGTCATACCTACCACACCAGGTGTAGGTCATTCCATTTTACCTAAGAAGACTGTATAATGCTGATTACAATAAAATAACTATCCAGAATATCTCGTATTTCTGAATTAGTGAGTAAATCTAGAGGCAGATAACTTGACCAAAAATACCAAATATACCAGCAGTTTTTCAGGAGGAGGGAAAAAAAACTCTCAGCTTTAAAAGTAAGTTAATGCAATAATAATTTATTCTAACAACTTTAGATCACCACTTTAGACGATGTAAAGGGCAGTTGGCATAAAACAAGATACAATTCGACAGCGATAAATTATTAACATGATCAGTGATTCCAAACTTTTGTCAGAGGCCTAGTAAATGTTTGTCAATGAGCTAAATGGCTCACACACATGCAGCGGTTGTCCTGCTGTTCTCTTCTGCACACACACACACACACACACACACAAACACACACAAACACGTCTCTGTGTGGGAGATGAAACGAAGCCCTCGGATGCCTCTCTGCCTGTCCAGCGCGCAATCAAACGTTTTCCGTGCCATTTAGCGCCCACCGCGTGCCCCTTTCTGCCACCAGGGTGTGTGTGCATGTGTGTGTGTGTATATGCGTGTGCCCGACCTTGGCAGGTACCAGCGGCTCGGCCTGTGCCATCTGCAGCCGGCAGGGTTGGGCAGTAAAGCATCTCGACCCCGAGCTTTGGGCACCATACACCCCCACGAGGGGCCTGGCCAGATGGCACTACCCACTAAGAGGGTTTTACTGCCACTAAAGATGCCTGGGCAGCTCTCTCTCTGTCTCTCTCTGTCTCTCTCTCTCTCTCTCTCTATCTCTCTCTCTGTCTCTCTCTCTCTCTATCTCTCTCTATCTCTCTCTCTCTCTCTCTCTCTCTCTATCTCTCTCTCTCTCTCTCTCTCTCTCTCTTTCTCTATATCTTGGTCTCCCTCTCTTTCTCTCTCTCTCTCTCACTCTTTCTCTATCTCTTTCTCTCTCACTCTATCTTGCTTTCTCTCTCCTTTCTCCTACACTTTCTATCTACTTTCTCTTTTCCTATTTCTCCTCTCTTTTTGCTTTCTCTCTCACTCTCTCTCCCTGTTTCTTCCTCACTCTCTCTCTCTCATTCTCTCTCTCACTCTCTTTCCTTTCTCTTTCTCTCTCTCTCTCTCTTTCTCTATATCTTGGTCTCACTCTCTTTCTCTATCTCTCTCTCTCTCACTCTTTCTCTATCTCTTTCTCTCTCACTCTATGTTGCTTTCTCTCTCCTTTCTCCTACACTTTCTCTCTCACTCTCACTCTCTCTCATTCTCTCTCTCTCTCTCTCTCTCTCCTTTCTCTTGCACTTTTTGTCTATTTTCTCTCTTCCTATTTCTCCTCTCTTTTTGCTTTCTCTCTCTCTCTCTCTTTCTTAATTTTGTCTTTCATTCTCTACTTTCTCTTTTTCTCTTTCTCTTTAGCTCTACTTTGAGTTCTTTACATTCTCACACTCTCTTCGTTTTTCTTTCTTTTTCTTTCTCTCTACAGTTTCTTGCTCTCTCTCTCTCTCTCTCTCTCTTTTTTACTATCTCCTTCTTTCCCTATTTTCACCCTCTTTTCTCTCTTACTTTATCTTGCTCTCTTTCTTTTCTTACATTTTCAAGATCTCTCTTTGTTTACTCTCTCTGTTTCTACTTTCTCTATCATTCTCTACTTTCTATCTCTCTCTAACCTCTCCCTGCACACACACTTCACTTCCTCTGCCAAAAGATGCTACAGTAGACCCTGCAGTCATGATTAGCGGGCAGTGGGCAGTCTTTTACAGTATGCAAGGGCACTGGCCAGCGCTTTAGCTCTCACTTTAAGAGCACACTGAGACACAGGCCTGCGCTCATCACTGCAAGGAACTGCCACCGTAGGCTTTGGCACGGACAAATTCCCACCAAGTTACATTGATGTAATGTGTGATGCCCTCAAAAAGCTGGTTTTGGGGTTGATTTGGTCCAAAACGCAGACAGCTTAAACATGTTTGACAACAAAAATGACATTCATTTCAACGTAAATATGTCACAGTCAAGGGTTTTACGTCATAAACATCTAATCTCAAGATGTTTTGACAAGACAAGGGATATGCCACAATGGCCAATATCAAAAGCACTTTATAGACCTCTGAAGGAACAGGACTGGTTTGTATAACCATTTTATATCTACAGTATATAAAAATGAGATTTTATACAATTTTTCAAGACCTGACTAAATCTAATGCATGAAAGCGAAGTGGTGTGGTGCACTGTTAGTCAGCAGATGGATTAGGTGGTATGGCTAAGTTTCCTTTACTGATTTTCTCTCCTAGCAATGCTGAGATAAATCATTGGTTTATCAGTCTACTCAGGCTTTAGCAGGAACTTGAACATTGGCAGGAAAACCACTATGGAATTGCTTTAGAAGCTAACAAGTGTGCTCGCTTCTCACAAGCATGTGCTGAATTTAAAATACCTTTTAAAGGTATTTATTTTGAGGATTTTTTTAAATTTAAGGGGTAAGTATTAGAAAAGTATTCGCCTAAAAATCATTGTATGCTAAAAGTACTGCATTTTTGAAGTGTAAGGTACAGAAAACAGACACTCAATTTCTAAACAAATAATTTTCCTCAGATTTATTCATCTTTGGTTGAAAATATGAAGGCGTTAGTATATTTTCATAGCACTTAGTAATGCTAATGTGTTGACAATTGATCACATTTGAGCCTTCAGAGTTCTTAATTCACCCTGGATTCGTTTAAAATGAGGTAAAACAAACACTATTTTTTGCAGCATGCCCCATCCCATCTGCAGCCGTTCTGCCTATTACACCCCGTCAAAGGACATAAAGAACCTCAGCTCAGGAGAAGGGGGTAAATAACAAAATTGGGCCTGTGGGTAAGAGAAAAATTGATAGGTTCTATTTTTTTTGGGAGCGAGAGAGGAGAATATGGGGACAGACGAGAGCACAGTGGATGCAGCAGCAAGCTAAGCCAGAAAAACAACTCTGCTGTCTTCTATAAAAAAAGAGTATAATATTAAACATGTGGATGAACTGTAATATCTTGGTACAGTTCAGCCAAAAAACATAGCTGGCTCGCTTCTGGGCTTCACAGACTGGTAGATTACACTGATTCCTACCATATTAGTGTTTTACATTATCTATGTTTCCTGAAATTAGGCTGCAGTTGAGAAAGGTGGTTATTTAGTAGTACTTTCCTGTGAAGGCTCCTCATACATGTTACATAATGCAACATATAATATTCTACCAAGGCCAATGTTAATGATGTTAATCGGTAATTAAAAGCCATCCTGGAAGATAAAACAATACAACCTGAAGAAAGGCTTTGTTAAACAATGAGTACTTTAATTTGTGTGACACTATTGCTGATACTACTTGATATCCAACAGGCTAAGTACAGCCCTTCTTACAAACACTGAATGTGTTTAATAATCTTTTACATTACATTACATTTAGCAGACGCTTTTATCCAAAGCGACTCTGCAGAAGATCTGATTTTGTCAGTGATCCATTCAACGCGTTTATATGTGCTTCTGCTTTGTAACCAGCCAATAAACTCACAGAAGAAGACGTAACATAAACGTGACGTAAAACTCAAACATCGCACCACGAAGATGAAGAATATTGAAACTCATCATTTCGTTGACAGTGTAGTTGGTTTCATTGTAGTTTCCACAATGAAACACTTGTTTCCGGTACATCAGTCTGTTTCACACATGTGCAGACTGAGAAATCAGAAAGAAATCAGAGTAAGAGTTTACATGCACTGAGGAATCTGTTCACTGAGCTCTCTTTATTTGAGTTCTTAATCAGATTCCTTGGTCAGAGCATGCTGTTTACATGACCTTTTGAATAATCAGATAACTGCAGAAATTACGATTGGATTATTGAGTGCATGTAAAGACATTGACTGATTTCTTGGTAGGTGTCTTCATAGATTTGAGAAAGCTAATATGTAAACTTAGCTAACCTTATTTCAGCATGTACAAGCTTTTTGGCATTATTATATGAACAACTTGTAGAATTCTGCGCCTGTTTTCAAATGTGGTAGTTTAATTTGGTTTCTCTTGAACCTTCTTCAGGTCATCTGCGTGGATTATGCAAAACAGAATGCCATGAAGTTTGCTCCGATAACATCTTTGAAAACTGTCAGAACGTAGGATGCATTTCCCAGCTGGATTTGAAGGACTGGAAAAGGCTTCAGTGACATAGTGGTCTAGAAATGCAGCCCACCACGACTGCGGCCTAGCTTTTGGAACAAAGCTTGTAACGTTCATATTTTTTAAAGGAATATGTTAGCCAGACTAAACCCCCCCCACCACCCCCTCCCCATTCCAAGTGTAGGTAAGCCTGATTAGCCAAGTATTGGCGTTCAAAGTTTGTTTGTTTATTTATTTATTTATTTGTAGTTTCAGGCTTCAACAGAGCTACGGCTGTTTTTAGCCATGTGATGTACCTCTTCCCATTTTTTTTTTTTTTGAAGTCATACAATATCAGAAACCACATACGGCCATGTGCAAAAGTTTGTGCACCCCTGGTCAAAGGTGCACCCCAGGTCAAAAGTGTGACAAATGCCAAATTTAAGGTGGTTCACTGTAGAGAATGTGTTAACTGCTTTTTTACTTGGTGAAGAGGAAATTTGAGGGGGGTGAAAAAAAAGTTTGAAAAAACTTATTTTCTCTCAGAAAATCACCAGGAGAGGTAATTTGGCTGGGGTTGTCCAAACTTGCATATGACTGTAAGCAAGATTATAACTTGACATGGCTTGAGAGAAGAGTATGATCATCAAGTCATGCCATTTGCATGATGCTAATCAGTAGCACGTAAGCAAGCATCCGTTACTTGTTCCCATTAGCCTCATAGCTAGTTTGCGAAACTAAAGCAGCAAAATTTGGCCACTGATCCACTGCGTTTGGGGTACGGCAGCTGTGCCAGTTCTACCCATTTGTTTTCTTTAACTAACCTGCAAAGCAGAAAAACAGCTCTCAGCTAAATGTATACAGTATGTGCCTTGAAGGCCTGAGATTCTCAGTGCTTTGCGTGAAGGCTCATCTGCAGATCTGGGCATGCTCAGTGAGCTAGTTAGTATTGCGGTGAGCGTCCACTCCGGCTCTAAACCCTGATCCGGGAAGTGTCATCCTCTGCTGACGGGGTGTTAGTGAAGGGAGGTTAAAATGCTAGCGGTGGTCTCCTGCAGGAGCCTGGAGGAGAGGAGGGGTTGTGCGTGTGCGCATGGAGCCCAGCCATCATGGCTCTCGGCTGCTTCCCAATTAGGCAGGAGTCACGCAGGCTGATTAAGGGATTAATAGTGAGGTAGTTGATGAGTTGAGTATTGACTGCTGAGAGAGAAAGCAGTGCACTTCTTAATACCCCTTGTGTCCCCTGAGCCACGGGCCTAACACTACTACAAGGGTGCAAGTAAGCACTTTTTTGTATGAGTGGGTTTGAGTCCATGAGCAGATATTCTTGCAAGAGTTTTTATTCATGCGTTTAAAATGATAGAAATCGCAGTAAGGCATGGTCTAGAGTGGCTTATTGCTTTTATAAATGGTAGCCAACATGAAATATGATGAAATACACAGTTTTTCAGAAGATCATTTGAGTTATTGTTAATAATAATCAACATTAACAAGTATTCTGACAAGAAATGTAGATCCTTAGAGTGTGGAATCATTACCAAGCAACCATGGAGCACAGAAGGAGGAGAACGTTCAGTCACCCATCACTGTATGTTATGGTCATTTCATGATTTTTTAAAATCTTTTGTCATATAACAATGAACATAGGATAACACAGCACTTGTTTAATGCAAAAAACTTCCCTTTATAAGCACTTTTTGGCCACCAAATCACCACCATAAGTCTCATTTAGCATTAATCCAGCAGCGCCATCTTCTCACACTGCTCCCTACATAGTGCACTACGTAGGAATTTAAATACCAGATCCTGCAGCCCAACATAGCAAAATATAGCTACGAAATAGACATTTGGGGACTCAAACACGTACATACTAGATAAATGATGCACTCTTTGGCTGTAAAGGCTAGAATTTCTAAACTTTCATAGTTAGCACACTATTAAGGGAATATGGAGTTGTTTGGGATTCAGTCTGGGTTTGATGTGACTTCTGACTGAAACACAAACATTTTTGCACAAAGCTTGTGATCCATTCAAGTGACATTTTATTTAGACTTTTTATACCGCCGTTTTACAGTTAATCATACTTAATCATAAGTACATTAATTCAACCCTGTGATATTAATGATGGAGTTTCTTTTAGTCTATTAACTAGCTGACCAGCCTAGTTCTGGTTAAGAACATAAGTTGCAAGTCCCTCAGTTTAAACCAAAAACAAGGTTCTTACTTCATCAACATACTCCGAGGTCCATGCAAGCAGTATGAGAGTCAAAGATTATTCAATCAACAGCATTATTATTGATTATCCAATCAACAGTTATTTTTGTGCCGTGTTGCAATAATACACAGTTCAGTTGTTGTGAGGTGGTCATAGCTGTGGGTAAACTGTGGATTTTATAACAACTGGATTTTCTGCTTTACAGACTGAAAAAAAGTTCTTCTGATGATGTATCTTGGAGGTGGGTGGAGACTACAAGTGCATTGGGGTAGAGGTTTACCCTGCTAAGTGGCTGATGCAGCATATTACCGCTAAGAAATTGAATAGCACATCTGTATTTGTTAGCCTCTACATTCCTTTATTGTGCAAAGCATGCTGGGAATTGTAGTTAGACAACATTATACATGAATTTGATCAAATTGATGAGGCTGAAGGATGAAATACTGTGCTAAAGCTATACTGTATAACACTGCAAATTATATATATATAATACTAGTTTTAAGCCAGAATGACTCTTTAAAAATAACAACAAATGTATTTTTAAATGTTGGATTCATTGCCTGGAACAACAAAGTTCAATGCTTAAATGATAAATAATATGCAATAATTATGTATTTATAGTATATTTTTGTCCAGTTATCCATAGAAATCATTTTAAATCTTGGGGATACAGCTATTTCTCATTTTGAGACGGCTGTAAAAATATTATTACACTATTTTACTTATTTCTAAACTTTTTTTATATTTTTTAATTTAGGTATACACTTTTGGGGGATATTTTATAAAATTATCGACCAATTCAGTCCAGCCACAACTTTTTACAGCTGAAATTGTTTGAAAATAGTCGTTTTTAATATTCTTAATATATGAGAAATATTACATATAATAAATCTTTTTTTTTACTTTTAACTAATGATGTCAAAACATCATTTCTTGTAGTGTGACTATCAAATTAGAATCATGTGATACAATCCCCTGCAGCTAGATTGTTTTATTTTATTGAACCCAGTGATGAAACCTCTGGAACTGTGATTCCAGACTCTAGAATGACGTTATTTTTTGCAAAGTGAAGGTGTTTTTGGCTTTGTTGTTTTATCCAGAAAGGCTATACCCACTGGTGCTTATGCTTAGAGAAGTTGTTTTGTTTTTGTTTTTGTTTTTGTTTATTTTTAATCACTCTCTCTCTCTCTCTCTCTCTCTCTCTCTCTCTCAGCTTTATGACATGATTGATTTTCTTTCATCGGACAGAATTCCTCAGGGACCTGGGGGAGGGACGGCCCGACTGAGTGAAAGTGAAGGGTATGCATGAGTGTGTGTGTATCTGTACACACGCGTATGTCTATGTCCAAACGTTTATAGACACCTGCTCATCTAGTGTTTCTTCTTAAATCGAGGGTATCAATAAGGAGTTCGCCCCCCTCTACGCTTCTGAGAAGGCTTTATACTGGATATTGGAACACTGCCATGAGCATGAGCATTAGTGAAGTTAGGTACCAATGTTAGATGATCAGTTCTAGATCTTCTCAGCTGTGTCACTTCAGAGAATGCAGTTCAGCTGCTCCACAGCCCGATGACAGGGCGGCTTTACACCCTTTAGCTGACAGTTTGTAGTCCATCGTGACCTTAGGCTCATGTACAGTTGCTTTAGAGCATTTCATTCTATTGGTCAATGCTTTTCTATGAAGATCTGCCACTCTAACGCTCTCTCTCTCTCTCTCTCTCTCTCTCTCTCTCTCTCTCTCTCCGTCTCTCTGTCTCTCTCTCTCTCTCTAGTTCTTTCATTCTTTGTCTCTGCCTCTATCTCTCTATTAGTTTCTCTCTCGTTCTTTCTTTCTTTCTTTCTCTCTGCCTCTATCTCTCTATCAGTCTCTCTGTCTCTCTCTGTCTCTCTTGGTCTTTCTTTCTTTATTTCTTTCTGCCTCTATTTGTCAGTCTCCCTCTCTACCAGTCTCACTCTCTCTTGTTCTTTCTTTCTTTCTTTCTTTCTTTCTTTCTTTCTTTCTTTCTTGCCTCTGTCAGTCTCTCTCTCTCTATCCTATATCTTTTATGTCTCTCTTTCACATTATATATCTGTCTCTATTGTTTCTCAAGTGTTTTTTGCCCCTTTGTCCTCCTCTTTGTTATCCTCTGCTCCAGTACCGAAGCTTATTTTGTCTAAGTCCATGTGCTGTTTCACACTCGGCACTTACAGCACAGACCAGGGTAAAAGTGAGGGCAGCCAGTGCAGACAGAGAGCCGCACAGGTGTGAACTTAAGCCGATCCCTGACTGTAGATTGGAGCTGGACTATGCTTCGTCCACTGCTACCTAGTCTCTTTTATTCCAGGGATCAGACGGATGGGTTATACAGTTTGGCCTCATCTCTTAACTCAAAGAGGCAAAAATGAAAACAGAGATGCTGATCTGTAGGACCAGCAATACAAGAGAGAGAGAGAGAGAGAGAGAGAGAGAGCGAAGGAGGGAGGGAGGGAGAAATCTCCAATTCATTGGGCTTCAGTCAATAACACTGTAATATTTATGAGAGCTGGAAGCTGGCCTGCCCTAAAACCCAAACTCCAGCAATCCTGAATTATAAATTGGTATTGATTTGTGTTGCGTTTTGTGTGTGTGTGTGTTAGTGAGAAGGATTGTACAGTGTGTGTGTGTGTGTGTGTGTGTGTGTGTGTGTGTGTTAGTGAGAAGGATTGTACAGTGTGTGTGTGTGTGTGTGTGTGTGTGTGTGTGTGTGTGTTTTGAGAGGATATGTTTATGTGTGTCTGCTGAAAGGCATTGTATGTGTAGTGGAGCTGTAGTGGTGTGTGTGAGTATGTGTAGTGGAGCTGTAGTGGTGTGTGTGTGTGTGTGTATGTGAGTGTATTTAGGGGGCCATAAAATGCTCACTAGGGATCTACAGCCTATAGCCTTCTGTGACTTACAGGTGCGTATATGTGAGAATGCACTTATGTGACTGTGTGTATGTGTGTGTGTGTGTGTGTGGGGGGGGGGGGGGGGGGGGGGGGTTTAAAGCCACAGGGTCTAACTGCATGCAGGGTAGCATCAAATATAGATGTAGCTCCAGTGGTGTACATGTGAAACAAAACAAAACAAAACCCAGCCTGGACCAGACACACACATAACCACAGACACAATGCCTGTTCCAGACGCAGTACCTGTTTCATCTCCACGATTGACCATTATGACCCCTTCAGTTGGAAAAAGGAACATGATGTAAAATGCCCCTGTATAACAGATGCCACAGATATATGTAAAACTCCTTGCTAATACAATGGCTAACCAACACAACTACCTCAACTATATCTAATGCTGCATTCAACTTGGATGTGGGAAGCTGGAGCTCGGAATTCTGAAATTATTTTAGGCCTTCTCCAGTTCGAGCTACAAAGTGGGGAAAAAATAACAAGCTAGTCAAGCAATGCAATGACAACTTTAACATTTACAAAGTATTTGTCTGAAAATTGTGGTCAATGTTATTGATTAAACCAACTACCAACTAGTCTGTCTAAAGTTGCTCGATCTGAATGAAATACTACTAAATAATTCTCCAAAAACTTTACAGGAGAAGGAAAAAAACATACTTTACTTTTAATGCAAATGAATGGAACCAGACTTTTTTACAAGTACTTTTGGTACCCGTTTCTTTTCCTGTTTCCATCATGTAATTTACATACAAAGTAAGGGCAACAGGCAATTTCAGATTATGTAAAAAACTGAAAGACAATAAAAATGCTCATTCTCCATTTTATCAGCTCCACTTACTATATAGGTGCACTTTGTAGCTCTACTGTTACAGACTGTAGTCCATCTGTTTCTCTGATACTTTGTTAGCCCCCTTTCACCCTGTTCTTCAGTGGTCAGGACCTCCATGGACCCTCACAGAGCAAGTACTATTTGGGTGGTGGATCATTCTCAGCACTGCAGTAACACTGATATGGTGGTGGTGTGTTAGTGTGTGTTGTGCTGGTACCAATGGATCAAGTTATAGAAGTGTGTAATAAAACTTTGGGCCTGCCGGTGGGCTTACACCTCGGTAAGGGGTTAACTCATATTAAAAGTTAAGAACGTTTTGCCGCCTTCTGTAAAGTTTGTAATTTGGAGCTACATGTTTTTCTTTAGACGGCAATAATGTAGATGCGTCTGCTGACAATGAATTATATGCCATAAAAATCAAATATCTCTGCAATGGAGTTTGCTGGCTAGCTTGTTTTACTTAAGTGACTAGAGGAATTCAGGCCTGGTTTTTGAGGCAGCCTCGTTTACACAGGATTTCAGTGCAATCCAGCACCAAAATTATAAGATGTTTCCAGACATGTATTTTCATCACAAGATGTCTGGCCCCTCAAAATAAATGACCAGGACGCCTTACCGTCCTGAATAAAGTCAGATGTTACATTGTTTTGAAGAGGAAGCGACAGGTCCACTGTTAAGATGAATCCTGATGGCCTAAGTAGGGGGGGTTTAGTATTTAGTGCTGCAGTGGGTGTGTCTCATACATTAAGGTGAAGTGGGTCATGCTCCTCTCTTTAACGAGCTGTGTGTGATGAGGGGCATGTGTGTGTCTGAATCTCAGAGATTATGTAATGGAGACAGCAGGTGGCCCTGAAGCGTTCTCCTGTGACTGCCCCCATATCACATTTCTGGATCTTTATATAGAAATCAATACCCTCTTAATCTGCTCTACTCTCTCTCAGTCTCTGGCTCTCTCTCTCACTTTCCCTGCTCCTCTTTCTCGCTCCCTCCTTCTTCATTCTCTCTTTTTCTCTCTTCCCCCTGCCCTCGAGACTCAGCCTCCCTCTCTCGCCTTTCTCTGTCTCTTCCACACCTCCTCCGACTTTCATCCAGGCCTATCATTTCTGTCCTCCACACCCTTCCGCCTTCTCTCTCTCTCTTTCTTTCCTCTTTCTCTCTCGCTCGCTTTTTTGCTCACTCTACTGGTCTGGGCATGTTGAGGCCACCTTGCACTCTGGGACCAAAAGGAGGGCAGGAGAGCAAAAGAAAGAGGCAGCAATAGTTGACAAATTGTTTT
Organism: Pygocentrus nattereri; assembly: GCF_015220715.1. Taxonomy (NCBI): domain Eukaryota; kingdom Metazoa; phylum Chordata; class Actinopteri; order Characiformes; family Serrasalmidae; genus Pygocentrus; species Pygocentrus nattereri. Next base: position 34,132,570 of record NC_051224.1, read on the forward strand.
CCATTATAGCAGCACCAAGGTGGCCACAATGCACCCCCTGCCCTATACAGGCCCAGAATAAAATCACTGACTGGCAAAAAAAAAACTTGCTCCTCGTAAGCAAACCAAGCCGACCAGAGGACCATTAATGATACTTTAAGTATTTGAGGTAGTTTTGTAGTTGTTTGATTGGATTGAAATTGTAATTGTATACAATGGTAATCCTACTTGATGGCTAAGTTTGCTTCTTTTATATGTTATCAAACATCCAGTAGGCTAAACGTAGACAATGCTAAGTACATTAATCACACACATGCTATCTAGACTAACACTAGTCTCATATTAAGCACGTTCACTTCATCACATCTCAGACTTTTAACTGGCTTGGACATTAGACTAAAATCGTTTTGTCCCTTAAGTCTACTAGGGTGACTCCTTAGGGTCCTTTAAGGTGACCCTATATTTTAATGATATTTTCTGAAAAAAATAAATGATCAAACTTTCAATTTTGTCACCACCAAAACGATCATGTCACTCCCACAACTTTCCCAGTAATATGACCAGCACATGACTAGCAAACACGGTGTTGAACAATTGTATATGTACAAAATCAAAATATTTTCCATTTAAAAATTATTTAAACAACAAAAAATACTTAATTACAGAAAATGTGTGTTTTAGTAGTGACAATTCTTAATGTTCCACACTGATTTTCAGACACATTTACTTGTGGTTTTAGTCTAAACAGACTAAAACTCTGTATTTTGGTAGTGACATGAAAACATTTTTTGTATATGTGGGACAGTTTTTCTGTTAATAAATTAAACTCTCAATAAATTGAAATCTCTCACTGTCACTGAAACAACACTGAAAAATAAGTACTATTTTCACAAATTTTCCAAATTGAAATTTTGAGGGTTAGTATTTGGGACACCGACCTCCTAAAATAAGGAGTTTTTTTTTCCGTGGGACTGCAGTTTGAACTATTTCTGTAGAATGGTAGAATAGCTTTTAAACATAATATTGGGATTGATGTGTTTTTTAATGCAGGTTATAGTTATTATTACTTATATATTTAATCAAACTGGAAACTTGATTAGATGTTATAATTATCTTTACTTTTGTGTCTTTACTGTTTACTATAGGGAAGATATACCAGATTGGTAGCTGCTAGGCTAGCTGCTTGGCTAAGTGCTAAAGCATTCACCAGTCATGCTACTGACAACAACCACACAGTTATATAGACTTTTGTGCCACCCCTCTAGCCTTTCCAACCTTTCTAGCATTTCCAAGAACATATTTCTGTGCTTTTTAGCAAACTGTCATGAGATTGTTGCATGTCAAATCACACAAGACCGAACAAGCAACAAAATAAGACATATAAGCCCAACAGCCTGGTGTACTGTGTATAGTCAATGTGTTTGGTCTGTGCTGTGCTCACTACAGACACTCAGCACAGTGTGAAAACACAGTGAGAGAGAGGCCTGCCATTATTTAAGCTCCAGCAGCACAGCTTCTCCAGATAACTACCCACAATTTGACCCAGCCTTGCTGGTCAGGAGCTGCTGGAGCTCCTCCACTCCTGCTGTTTGAGGAGGCCTCCCTGCCTCTATCCACTCATTCGGCCGCTAGTCAACACCACGGCCAGAGCCACCTTAAAAAAACATACTTTGTACTCCTCCAGCTTCTGAGCTGAGAGAGCGCAGTCTGCTGGGGCTCGTTTTAATTGGGGAAAGGCACCTGTACCCCAAGGCAGAAGGAAAGAGTCAGAGTCACCTGCTTTTTGGGAAAACAAAATGTGGATGATGAATTGTGAACAAGTACCGAGTTCATACAGGTGATACACATCTGCTCTGACCATGTTTATGATATTGGTGTACATTCATTTGTAATGCTTATTAAACCATAGGGCCCAGTTGTGCTGCACATGTGATAAAGAACTGGTCTTCTAGGATATTGTGATATGGGCAAAAATTGTTGTTACATTGTGTTTTATAACAAGCATTTATGTTATATGGCAATATTATATATATATGACAATATTTTATGAATGCAGATTATAATGTGGTCTGAAAACGTACATTATAAAGCTATATACCCTTGTTTTACGCATGTCGTCCAACCATCCATCTTCTAAGCTGTTTAGCCTTCTGGGTTGCTGAGAGTGCTAGGTGCTATCCTAGCGTTCATCAGGTGGGAAGCAGGAAACATCCTGGAACAGGTCACTCGTGCCAAATATCATTTATATAGTATAACAAATAAAAGATTAATTTCCCCTTTAAAAAACAGATTAACTAGGACACTATTGTCTCTCAGATTTTGAAATGTTGTGATTCTGGGTTGAGCTGCTAGTGAGCAATGATGGGTGAAAGATGAGGACTGAGAACCCTCTGCTTCGAAAACAAGCCTTTCCACAAATACAACAGTGCCTAAAACAGGCAACACAACTGCCACAATTAAAACACAGCAAAAACACAGCTAGTTTGTGCTGTTGTGAGTGAATGACTAGACTATTAGGAGGCAGTCATGGGCTGGAGATTAGATAGCCAGCCTTGTGACCGGAAGGTTGCCGGTTCAATCCTCTGAGCCGACAGTACATGACTGAAATGCCCTTGAGCAAGACACCTAACTGCTCAACGGGCGCTGTGGATAGGGCTGCCCATCACTTTGGGCAAGTGTGCTCACTGTGTGTGCTCACTAGAGTGTATGTGGTGTTTCACATCACGGATGGGTTAAAGTCGGAAGTGAAATTTCCCTGTTGTGGGACTTTTGCTTCCTCCCAGTTTTGTGAATAATAAACATACCTAGAGTACAGAAGCTCAACTGATTTTAACAGAAATGCCTAAATGCAAATTATTGATATTGATAAAATGCTTGATTTCAGTCATTAGCATTATATAGCCCAGGCCTATACTCTTCAAACAATCCAACAAGTAAGTAAATGAATGCAAATAATGTGGAATCCACCTTTTGGCATGAGAAAGTGCAGTTCAAAGCCACTAGGTCAAACCAGGCTTGAAGGAATCCCCTGCATGCTCTCACAGTCAATGCCCAACTTCTGCTCACACTCACAGATTACACAGCACCCGTGTTTAGTATCTCAGAACTGCGGGAGGCAGCGGTGACTCGACGGCCAGATCAGCATAGAGCTAATCGTTGCAGGGGGTTGAGGGAAGAGGCCGACTTTAGCGTGACGCACTGTAGGGATGGGCTTAGTAGAGCTCCATTACCTCCTTTGCTGCCGGGGGGCTTAGATGGGTTCCCATGCCCCCCAGCTCAATGCCATGCTGGGCCAGGATATAAAGAAGGGAGGCTGCAGAAGAGCAGTTGTGTAAACTTGCAAAACAAGTGGTCTGGATTGCTAGTGTTGGTTGGTAAGCATGCACATGTGGGCTATTTTTGTTCATACAAAATATGATAATTATATTAGCACAATCTGGCCAAAAACTGTCTGTACAGAACAATGAACAAACCAGATATTACAAACATAATAAACATAATAAATTGCATTAGCCAAATAGCCACTTTAACAATTGGTATGACTAATGCCTTTTTCAGTAACTATTATTGTCTGTTATCAGTTTTATCAAATGTCATGCTTTGAATGTTTGATAAGACCTGCTATGAATGCCAAGAGCATTTTTGAGATTCATTTAGTAACTACAGTACTTTTATTAGCATAGCCACTGTTTCAGCTAATGCTAAAGCTTCAGGCTAACTTAACAGCTGTTTTATAGCTAATGCTAAAGCTTCAGGTTCTCTTGACAGTTTTGTAGCTAATGCTAAAGCTCATTTTTAGACATGTTTTTTTGGGGTGAATGCCAAAGTCTCAGGCTAACTTAGTCATTGTTCTCTAGCCAATGGTAAAGCTCCAGTCTAACTTATCAACAGCTCTCTAGCTAAGGCTGAAGCTTTAGCCTCAAGGCTCACATTTGCATATTGCATTTGATGTCACAGTAAGAACAAAAGTTTTATTGTTTTTCAATTTTATTACATAATTTGAAAGTACAAACTGGCCTTTATATGCTGACAAAATGAATTATGACTGGACCAAGAGAAATGCTGCATTTAATGGTTCTCTAATGGGATCTAGAGGTGTTCTAGAGTTAAGGTAATTCCTATTAGGAAGCCTAGATCACCACTTTGCTTTTCATACATCCTCACACTGGACCAGTTGGGACCCCATCTCCCACCACCCCCCATCCCCCATCCAACCATGCCCGGTATCCCAGCAGTCCCAGCATGCCCTGGGGCCGGACTGTGGGCTGTGTCTGAACGCAGGCCTGATGCAGTCAGCCCCACAGACTCACACACTCTCCTCACCTCAGGGCTGTGAATACACACACCAGCACATGCCCACTGGGAGCAGCAGCAGCAGCCAGCCCAGCTGCGCCTCATACACTCACACACACTTATGCTCAATCCTCCAACCCATTCCTCTGTCCTCTAGCACTCCTATAGGGCCCACCCTCGGTCTGTGGAGGGCTGAGATTTGGTTTTGTTGTGCGGTGGCACAGCTTCAAGTGCTGTTTGTTGTTTGAGAGGGTTCCTAGAAAGCCAGTGGTGTGGGCTTAGCTCCAGGAGAGATCGGGGGACAGTTCTTAACTTAAGGGATGGATTAATAGGATTGCAGTGTAGGGTAAGAAGTAACAACCTCAAACTTTGCCTGAGGAGTGTGCAGCAAAAAGCATCCAGACTGTTTTTCTCTTCCTGAATTCCTTGTAATTATTTATTTTTAATTCAATGTTGAACTAATTTGCTTAAAGGAAAGACCCTGTTGTTTCAACTGAATCCCTGTCTGTTGCATCTGTTGCATAGATTCATAAAATAGAACAATCTTAGCAAAAAGGGATCTTATATAGAACCAAAAAATGGTTCTTTGGCTTGTAACAACAGTGGAACCCTATTTGGTGCTATACTGAAACATTTTCAACCCTTTCACATTTGCTTTGCATCCCATTTTCCACACATCGAATGAGACATTCACTGCATTGTACCACCTTTTCTCAATCTATGAATCCAGTCGCAAGCCCTGCAGGTACTTATAGCCTGATCATCCTGGTGCAGTGGCATCTGCAGGAGCCTGAAGTTAGTACCACCTTAAACATGGAAAGTGACTTTTGATTGTAAGGTGAAGGTGATTTTTGATAGTAAATTAAAAGACTATATTTGTCTTATCACCACTGTAATTAAATCTGAGTCACTAATTTCTCGATAATTAACTACTTCACATTAAACCATTTAGAAAAGACATTTAGAAAAATTGGTGCAATATATATTTTTTTAATTTCATAAAATGTATTACTGACTACTCTTGTTTGGTTACATTGTTGTCATTGTCTGAATCAAAATAAACAAATGTAAATATAACTCGTTGCGTAACTATGTTTTAACTGTGTAAATACATGATTTGAGTGAAATAGTTCTGAACAGCAAGATCACAGTGAAAACTCTGGATATCTAAGGGTTAACTTGAATATATAATGGCTTCCATCAGCTGTTTAAGTGTGTTGGTGTTCCAGTTAAGTTCAGGTTAACCTTCTGGGCCAGTGGAGGCAGATAGTGTAGCGCTGGAGCAGTGGGTGAAGGTGCCTGCGGTTCTGTGGGTTTCTATTTGCAGGCAAGTGTGTGTAGCATCGCACGTGTACGGAGAGGCAGCGTGAAACAAGAGAGGGCCTACATCACAAACAACGGCTGAAATATTTCCCCTCTGCCATCCCACCGGTCGCGACTCAAGGTCGTCTTGTCTGTTTCTCTTATACACACACACACACACACACACACACACAACACATATACACATACACAAACATGCCCATGCTGTATGACAGTGTTATTATAGCAGTACATACTTTTAGATGTCTAGCAACAAATTAATCCAACAGAAACTGCTGATCCATTAAGAAAGAAGACAAGTTTTGGTTTCTGGATAGAGATTAAGTCTAGTCTTGGTCTAAAGTAGAATGATGGACACACCAACATGTGATTAAAGTCACATGTTAGTGGAGGTGGACTTCTGGATTTTGTTTAGCATTAGACTAAATTGCATCAATTCAAGATTGCCTTATTTGGTGGGATTAGGATTAGGATTAAAAAGCATCTTAATCCCAGATTAAGATTAAACCTAGTCTTGGTCTAAATTGCATTGATGAAGGGGATTCCTCAGTGAAAAGGGTTGTTATTCTAGTTTAAGATTCATTGAAAAGTGTATGGGCTTCTGAATGAAGATTAAATCTAGTCTTGGACTAAATTGTATTGATAAAAGATAAAGACCGGTGGGCTTAACGTTGGTGGGCTTCTGGTTTTGGTCTAAATTGCCATGATGGAGGATATTCCGCATTAAAGATGTTATTTATTCTAGATTAAGATTAAGATTTGAAAAGTATCTGGGCTTCTGGATTAAGTTTAAGGTCAGTCTTGGTCTAAATAGTCTTGATTAAGACTGCCTCATTTTGGTGGGCTTTTGGATTATGATTAAATATAGTCGTGGACTTAAATGCATTGATAAAGAGGATTTTAATTTCAAGATTGGTTCATTTTGGTGGGCTTCTGGACTAAGATTAGGTCTAGCCTTGGTCTAAATTGCCATGATGAAGAGGATATTCTATTGAAGACTACCTCATTTTGGTGGGCTTCTGGAGCAAGATTAAGTTTAGACTTGGACTAAATGTATATGGGGAGCTCTCTTCTTTCTAAATACAGGGAGATGTGTTGAAATGACTGTGGTGATCAAATGTTACAGTCTGTTATAGAGGCAGCAGATACAGACTAGACTGTTTATTCTGCGTGTGGATTGAGGGGATTGAGGGGATTGATGATGCAGTGCTGCTGCTTGTGTGTTTGTGGGTTTTTCGGTGTGTGTGAGGGCGTTTTGGTGGGAAAATGGATCAATAGACTCAGGGTTAATGAGAGGCGACCATTTCGGAATCACGACGGGAACTTTACGCTCCATGTCGCCGTGGTGACTGGCCTCATTTCACACACACCTGTCACTGTTTTCACATGTGTGTGTGGTTTCCACGCACGAGTAACACACAGTCAAAAATAACACACACTAACACCTCACCACGCATCTGTTCTCTCTCTCTATCTCTCTCTGAATCTCTCTCTATCTCTCTTTCTCTCTCTTCATTTCTCTCTCTCTTTTGTTTACTCCTCTACATGTTTTTCTCTCTCTCTCTTTCTTTCTTTCTTTCTTTTCTGCCACGTTTTCATATTTTCACATCTTTATTTTGCACACATACGCAGGCTCCCACTCCCACACTTGCGCACACTATCAAACTCGGTAGATCAGCAACAATTTATGTGATCAATAAAAGTGACACGTTTAAATAAATCTGGCATAGTTTATAAATGCCTTCAACTTTCTCCACTCATCACTGAAACACTAACAAACTCAGCAAAATCGACGTTGTGCTGCACAGCCTGAACACAATTAGAGATTACAAAGACAACATTAACTGTGGATCCCTCCAACTACAAAACCCCATCACTAACCACAAGAGCTGATTACTGTGATACTGTAAATACTGCCCACAAAACATTTGAGGACAGTTTACTTAAGAATTAATTAATTAATTGATTAATAAACACTACATTTCAAAAATACTATGAGTACATTTAGCTTCAACATGCCGCCTTGTGTTCATCCAAGCGTCCTCTTTGGTATGAAGAGAAGGCTTTATATAACTTCCTATATGATAAAACACCTTTAGCCCAACACATGAAAGGTTTGAGCTCTGACATCACAAGGTGGGCTTTTGACTTCATTCCCAAGCAGTCGGAAACACTGGCACAAAAGCCGAAAAATGTGAATTTATTTTGCGGACTGACAACATCTCGTCGCTGTCCAACGAAAACCATGTACCTCCATTTTTTGCGATTTTCACTTCTCTGCATCATTTGAGCTCAGCAGCTGTGTGAAAAATTCAAGACGACTGGACCAATAGAAATGCTCCAAAACTGCTTAGAATAAAAACTTACTTTTCACTATATCGGAGATACCTGTTTTACTTTGGGCAGCGACAATATGAGCGTGTGTATTGCAGACGTCCCCAAACTTTTGACAGGCAGCGTTGATTCCATAAGTAAATACTGAGCCTCAGCAGCTTCTGAATCAGCACCATGGCCAGCAACATTAGTTCTAAGACTACAGACACCAAGGTGCATATATCTTTAACCCTTTAAACGGTCAGGGCCTGTCAGTGGTCCCAAAGGTTTATTACAAACTCTATAACCTATGAATAGCTCAATCCGCTTGCATTGAAGTACTTGTAATAACTGAATAATAAGCCTCAGTGTGTAAGCCTGGGATTTTAAGGGGTAAAAAACACCTCTGTTAAACAGGCCACATGGTCATGCTGTTTTATCTGTTAGCAGGATGTTTCTTTCACCCTGACCGTATCCTTCAATTGGCTAGGGATTGCTAAGTAGCTTCAATTGTCACTTTGCTCCAAGTTTGTTGTGGACCTACATTTTAGCAGAAGAAACTGACAACATTAAAAAGATATTTGAAACTATGTTTGGAGATTCTTTGCCTTATGGCTCTGCTATATACCAGTATATAAACTAATAGGACTCTCATGTTATGTGTTACAGTGAATAACATCAGAGTTGTGATGATCTTCTGCAACCAAATCACAGTCGTGATGAGCATTGGCCAAAATTCTAGTCGGTCTGATGTACTGTAACTGTAGCTCTTTTTTTTTTTCAAAACACACTCAAGTCGTTCAAATTAGGTCACTAGATAATTTACTTCAAGTGAGAGTTCCCTTTGACTTTTAACTAACATGGACTTTAGACTAAAACTACTTTAAAACAATGGGATCTAGCTGCTTACCCAATGTCCATGCGGGACAGGGTCTCATCTCCTGATCTAAAATGCCGGGGGGGTGGGGGTGGGGGGGTTAATATGAGATCAATAGAACCCTAAACATGCTATACTGAGCAAATCTTGTCCAACTTCACAAACAGTTGCAATCCATTAGTTGGTGGAGCTTGAGTAGGCCAGAGTATGAGTAGGCCAACCAGCTTGTGATGGGTGGTCTAAGTTTGGAACCCAGTTGATGCTTACAGCCACTTCACTTTGAAGCACTCGTTCAGGATGGGACGTCCAGGCAGTTTGTAATGTGAACTACTCCTCCAGACGAACATCGTTGGGCCACAAATATAAATACATGACACTGTTGAATCAGTGGTGATAAACAGGCCTGCTAGCTGCAGTGATTTCTGCCTGGAGGTTTAATGCCTGGCTCTGATTGTCCCGAGCATGAATCCAGGCTCGAACACAGGCTCCGTCCTGCTAAACCCTTAGCGCCTCTCTCTGACTCATCCCCACTTCCAGGACCTCATCATTTTTTTCAATTTTAGCCAGGCTGCCAAGTAATGTCCTCCTTTTATTGCTAATCTATACTCTTAATCTGGCCGGCACCGATGTGCTCCAGGCCCGATCAATAGAGCGCTATTGCTGGGAAGGGTCCGCAGGGGCTGATAACAAGAGCAGTCCCTACAGGGTTAACCCCTAACACACACACACACACACACACACTTGAAATATTCGTTTGAATGTAAGCACTTGGGTGCCATCAGGTTTGCACATCAGGTTTTATCCTACTTTTTTCTTTTCCCTACTTTCATCACCTTAAAGGAGTTTTAAGTCTGGTGTGCTGGAGTCACCCATTCGGGTTGCTGATAGAATTTAGCTCTGAGGTCCCACGCTTGTGGGAGAAGGATGCATGGAAAATAAAATAGTGAAACGATTCAGGAGAGTACTGGTTGGGGCCTTCATATTCCATTTATTTGGCCAAAAAACTTTTGTTATATTTATGTATAGCTTTGCTATATGTAATGCTTTATGTGGATGCCCTACTGCGTGTTCTCTCTTGTAATGTTTGGTATGGTGTAATTGGTAACATCTCTGCTCTGTAGACTGGGGTTCAATCCTCTGCCTTGACAAGCACCTTACACTGTACCAATAAGAGACCTTGGGCAAGACTCCTAACCTTTCCTTTGCCTTCCTCTACCTGTGTAAAATGATCAAATTGTAAGTTGCTCTGTATAAGAGCATCTACCAAAATAAGATTGGTATATTTTAGTGGGTAACACCTTTGTCTTCTATGCTAGAGACTGGGATTCAATCCCCTGTCTGGGCAAGCACCCAACACTATACCAATAAGAGTCCTTGGGCAAGACTCCTAACACTACCTTTGCCTACCTGTGTAAAATGATCAAATTGTAAGCCACTCTGGATAAGATAACGGGAAAAAATCCTTTACATTTAATCATAGTCATCTTATATGTATCTTATACAAATGGTCAAACCTTATTCTCTCCTCATATTATACCTTGTGTTATTGTTTTGCCACCCAGTATCGACCACAGGAGGATGGGTTCCCTTTTTAAAACTTGGTTCTTCTCAACTTTTCTTCCTTTTGCTCTTAGGAAGTTTTCCTGGCCACTGTCTCAATTGGCTTGGGGGTTTGGACTCAGATTTTTCCGTATGGCTGCTTTGACAACTCCTGTTGTAAAAAGTGCTACATAAATAACTTTGACTTTGACTGAGACTTGATACATAGTTTACATTTACGTGTTTGATAATCTTATCAGGCTCCAATTATCATTTTACTTAGAGACTTAAAAATAGAGCTGAAAGCAGTGTTAAGAATCTCACCCAATGACTCTTATTAGTGTTAAATATGCTTGTTCAGGTTATTTGCTGCATGGAGGGCAGCAAAATGATTCACTGTGTTAAACCAACAATTGGCAATTTTGGATTAAACAGGTGAAGGCTAACTTGCTTACAGTGCACAGCAGAAGAATAATGAATTATGGAAAGTTTATCCAGATATAACAACTTTGAGATGTTTTTTGAAAGCATTCCCTGATGATTAAAGTGGAACTTAAGTGTCAAGTTTTGGACAGATGATTATTTTATGTACTGATAATAAATACAGCATTACATTTTATTATTTCATTCTATTTTACATATGTTTTTGCTTTATTTATCACTACCTAATAACAACAGTCATTTAACTGCCTCTATTATTAGAAATAAGAGGCTTTATTCTGTACTTTGCATGAAGTTGGGCCAGTTCAGGTTGAAATTTGGAGTTTGGACTCAAAACCTAAGGAAGTGATTCAGGCCTGGTTGGGTTCAGGCAAAATCAGGTCAGATTTGGACTAGAAACTTGAGCAAGTAGGGCTTAGACATAAAGTTCTTGGACTGTACTCAGGACAATAATTCCAGCCCGATTATAGCTGCACCTTGCAGGGTTAATCCCTAACCCATACACAAGGGGCAGTTGTCAAATACTAGAAAAGAAAATTAAAAAATAGAAAAAGTCAAAGTTTTGTCAACAAATGTAATAATTATTTCACATTTTCGTCATTTGCCGCAGGAGTGCAGACTCGATGCTGTTGATACAGAGTGTGTAGCAAATGTGAACATAGTTCACGGTGTGACATGCTGCAAATTAGCTATGCAATTACATAATTACATTTGAATAGTAGTTCAGCAAAATGACAGCAATACCTCTCTACTTACAAGGCTTAAGACGCACAGTCCCATCCTCTAATGAACAGTGCATGAAAGAGACATGCCTGGACATTAAGAGGTAGAACCGATGAGACGAGGGTACAACCCCCCCCACCACCACCACCTCCACCTCATATGCCCTGACAGTGCTGGAGAATTTATTGCTCCACTAGGGGAGCTTGCTGGGCGATCTAATTGCAATATTAGCTTGTAATAACACCTGTTTTAGAGTCAGGCAGACGATAGATCACCGGCGCCGCCGGCCCTTTCTGCTTGCTTCAGCGTTCTTCCTCCGCGCAAATGGCCGAGCATTTAGAGAAAGTGCTTCCCCACATGACAAGGAGGGCTCCTATCTTATGACCCCTGACCTCTGCGACCTGCACTTGACCCCACCCCTTCTCGGGCCAGAACGAGCTGAAGTTGCAGATGCTGCCGCAGAAGAAGAACAGCAGGGATGATTTGCTCATCATAATTAGTTCTACCTTATTTCCCTGGACGGCTGAATCGATGAAGTGAAGCTTTCTGTTTATCACACAAACACAGCTATCATTCAGGCTGAGGAGGAGCTGGGTATCATCCCTATTGGCTCAACACAGTGAAATGAACGCCTGAGTAAAGAGAAGAAGGAAGAAAGAGAAAGAATAACACCTGTTTTGTTTGAGTGTGGATTATAGGCCTACTACCCAAGCCAAACCTTAAAAATATCCGTTTTTGGGTCATATTTGGGCCAGTTGTTCATGTACAACATAATGGTTGGGCTTGAGTTTGTTGTCTAATGTGTCTATGTAGATGTTGTAGTCTATAGCTGTGTTCAGAATAGCTCTGAAGCTTGAGTAGCGGGGGAATGTGCCCCTGAATGACACAGTAGATGCAGTTCAACAGTACATTAGTTGCTGTCACACCATGGTTGATAAGAGGAATGTGTTGAGAGTTGAGAGTTGGTGGAGAGTTCATAGCAAATCTTTCCTCTTGCTTACTAAGCTTGCTTGAAGTGGGTTAAGCCTTTCTACAGGGGCAGCAGTAGTGTGAGGAGAATGAAGTCAATGCTGTTCTACGATCATCAATTACATAAAAACACACTGTTAATATGAATTGTTAGGCATTACAGATGTGAACGTATTGTTTATCCTAGCATAGCATAGCTTGTCACTCAACTCATGGGCTTAGCAACAAAGTAAAGCACCATTAACCACTGAGTGTGTTACATGCACTCAGTAATCCGATCACAATTGGATTTCTGCAGTTTTCTGATCATTCCACTGGTCCGATTTCTTCGATTGGAGTAAAGGTCTGAAAATCCAAAATAAAATGAAATTCAATAAAGAGAGCTGGATTTTAGCTCAGTAGTCAGGTTTCTCAGTGCATGTAAACTCTTACTCTGATTTCTTAATAACTTAATAACATAATAACAAGTCAAGGTATTGCTGTGTGTATATGTTGCTGTTAAAAAACAGGAGAAAAGCTCCTCCACCATAACCCGCCTCCCCCCATGAGCTATGACTTTGATGTGTGCATATGCATGTGTAAGGCCAGACATACAGTATGTGCGTGTAGCATTGAGGATAACAATGTACAAAGTAGTGCGTCATAATAACATGATTACTTTTTCCTGTGATAAGTAGTATAATACTTTAGAACTAAACCCAACACAGTGTTAGAGAAGTAAATACTCATTTTTATGAGATGAATTTTTTGCTATAACTACCCCAACACTGTGGGTGAGTGTATGTGTTAACAGGGGGGCGAGTGTGTGTTTGGTCAGCTGAGAAGCCCACATGAGTGTATTTGTGTTTGTGTAATTATGATGCGTGAGGCTGCATACGCCGCATATCTTGATTTACTGAGCCGCGCTGCATTTCAGACAAAGGTGTCAGTGCTGCATGTGTGTGCGTGTGTTTGGGATGAATGGCGGCCATTAAGGCATTTTACAGTGACGAGCTCTGCCGCTGATTTGCATGGCGAGCCAGAGGCTCGACTGATTTATCTGTTGGTTTAAGGAGGCCATAAATACTGCAGCTCTTTAATAGGGCGCTAAAATGCAGTCGTACGGTCCGGTCCGCCTTAAATCACAACCATCCACTGTCAGCCCTAAACACTTTAGAATGGGTTTGGTCAGCGTAATGAGGGGCACAGACGAGGCAGACACCCGGCCCACGTTGTGCCCACACATATACGCTCACACACACACACACACACACACAGATGCTTGATTTTATACAATGTAAGGACTTGGGGTCATAGATTGTTCTCTAATGCATTATATATCTATTTATAAAGTATTTATATGTAATAGTAAAATGTAGTGTATGTTTTATAAATATGTATGTATCTATATGTATTATGACCTATATGTATCAGCGGCCCCTGGTCAAATGACATGTTTTGTTGATTGTATAAGTGAAAATGAAATCAGTTTTAATATGTTCATTGAGTAAATAAATAGCCATTTGGCACAAAAAGTGTATAAAAAATGTCATATTTATGTTACTGTTAGTAGAGGAGTAGAGTATTTTATTAAGAAAGTTGTACTACTGTAATACTAAAAATGTTCAAATTTTTGTATGTGTATTTTGTGTGTATATATACATATATATTTTCAATAAAATGAAACCAAAGTACTCAAAATATAGAACAGAACATCTAAAAATACCTTTTAAGGTGTATTTAGTATTTTGTAATATTTAAATTGACACTGTGCAAGATATTATTGTATAAAATTGACAGAAATTACTAATAATATAAGTGATTCCAAATATTTGATGGGTTTGTATGTATGTATGTGTGTGTGTGTGTGTGTGTGTGTGTGTGTGTGTGTGTGTGTGTGAGTGTGTATTATGTCTTTTGTGTAAAGCACTTTTATTCGAGACAAATTAATTAATTATAAAAAATATTCCTGACCTGAAAATATACAAAAACAAACACAAACACACACACACACACACACACACACACACACACACACTCTCCTCAAACAGGCCCTATTGTGGTATAATCCATTCTGACTGTCCCCACAGGACTCGCTGTAAGCAGTCTGAGCCTCATTGTGCAGACATGAAAAATGCAGACTCTCTTTCACGCATCTCGTCTGTGTTCTCTGCTCTTTTTTTGATTGTGTGATGTCCTCTCCAGTGTGGGCGGGGGCAGCGTGTGTGTGCGGCTAATGGCGCCATAACACAGTGCCGTGCTCTAGTTACTCGCTCACTGGCTTCGATAACCGCGTGTTCCAAAGCGAGCCCGAATAAGAGGTGACATCATCTCTGCAGGTTTGGACCTTACACCAACAACATGCACTCAGTGGCTGATAGAGGTGAGAGCATTCAGTGCGTGTATAACTGAGTCTCTGCATGTGTATGAGTGTGTGGTATGTATGTGTGTGTGTGTGTGTGTGTGTGTGTGTGTGTGTGTGTGTGTGTGTGTTTGTGTGTGTGTGTGTGTGTGTGTGTGTGTGTGTGTGTGTGTGTGTGTGTGTGTGTGTGTGTGTGTGTGTGTGTGTGTGTGTGTGTTAAGTGTGGAGGTGTGCAAAGGTAAGACATCAGTGAAGTCAATGCACTGTCCACATTGAGTCCAGACCTTAACATCATTGTCCGACCAACCAACCAACTTCTAAGACTGAGGTGAAAAAATTATGAAAATGAAAAAATAAACTGAAAAAGTGAAAATAAGTCTCCCAAAAAGAATGGAAGGCACAGAGTGGACACCAAAAACTGAAGAAAAAAATTATATACATATATATATATAAATGTACATTTGCCTTTTTGGAAAAAGAAGTTTTTACCTGAAATGAAACAAATTAATGGTGGTCTCTGGTTTTTGCACTGCATGTAAAGGTGTGTGTGGTACATGTGCAGTGTGTGTGTGTGTGTGTGTGTGTATGTGTGTGTGTGTGTGTGTGTGTGCAGACAGAGGGAGGGTCACTCATTTCCTGTCCGCTGGATGTGCTCCAAGGCCGCTCTAACGAGCCAGCATGGATTTGGTAATGACCCCTGTGCCCTAGGAGGACATTCTCACTGCTGTCCTCTATCCCTCCACTCTCTCACACACACTCGCACATGCTCACATACACACTCACAGACTCCTCATCCACTGCTACTCGGTCATTAAAGTGTCTCCCTTAAGAGGAATTTAGCAGGTAGAGACTCGGTCATGTCAATCTGAGTGATTCATCAGGGAGTCCATTTAAGAGTCGCTTACAAATGCAGCCTCATACTGAAAGCTCTGTATGTGTTTTCAACTGCGTCCATTAAAGGTGGACGATATTCCGAATATACAGTTTCGCAATACTGACTGGCAAAGATGTTTTGCAATATGTGATTATGCATCGCAATATTTCGCATAATTGGAAGGAACAAAATGAGACAAAACATCTCAAGCCACTGGAGGCCCTAGCACGTTCTCCATCAATCTGAAGAACCCTTCCACAATGCAAAGAACCCTTTAACCAGATAAACCGTTATTTGAGTGTTCATGGTTCCATATAGAACCATTTTCTTTATTAAGTAACCCTTGAAGAATAAGTGTAAATTATTCTTCTTAAGGGTCACTATGATTTGTGATTTAACATGAGCTTCATGGCACTGTAAGAAGAAGTAGAAGAACCCTTTTTGGTCCTGTATAGAAACTTTTCAAAAAAGGTTCTATATGGAACCATCTGCAGCACATAGTCCATCAAGCTGAAGGTCACGTTTCTTTGATACAAAGAACCCTTTAATCATGCAAGGGGATTTTTGAGTTTTCATAGTTCTACATAGAGCCATTTTTTTCTAAGGAACCCTTGAAGAAGCATCTTTTTTAAGTGTGTACTTTTAAAGGTATATATTACAATTATCTGCACATTGAATCCAAATATTTTCTCATTTTTTCTTAATAATTTTCATGGCAATTATTTTACAGTACTATGCTTAACAGTCCTGTAAGACCACCCTTCCTTTATTGGATGCATTTGCGATTACTTGGATTGTGAGAAGCCAAAAATGCAACCAACTTCTAAGACTGAACTTTGGCGATAACATACTTAGTTGTTGATGCTTCTGTTGAATTTTCTGTTCAATCTGTTTTCCGCTCTTATCCTAATGCTGGAAAATGAATGACTTGTATTTAATGGCCATTTTGACAGGAAATTAAATAAATGAACAGTGATCTCTGACATTTGCCCAGTACTGTTTAAAGCTTTGTCCAGGGAAATATGGCATAATGGACTGAAATCCAATCATCTGCTTGTTGCTATGCAGCTTTACACTATAGACTGGTTGTTGTTATTTACAGGCTGATCTGAATCTAATTTTTTATATGAATAGTCATTCAATATCAAGCAAGCACTGCAAATACTCAGAAAATCAAATATATCATGCAAATAGTGAGACACCATCAAATTGCCCACCCCTACTATACAAATCCCAGGTTTATTACATATTAAAGCTTATTATTCAGTAACTACAGGGACTTCAATGCAAACTGGCTGAGCTGGTGGGCCATGACCATTGAATGGGTTACACAGCTGGTCAAACATGAGCAAAACTGTAAGAAGACAGTATTCCTGTTCCAACACCGAGTCTCAAATCCAATAAAAAGAGCCGAACTACTGTTCTCACGGTGCAAAATGTATGCAGTTATGAATAGTTTATCTTATAGCGACGATGGATGAAAGAACTGAGAGAACAGTGAAAGGCCAGAAGCAGAGAAGTACCTGCCTAGCTGTCTTTGTGTGTGTTTGTGCTGTATCACTTCAATGCTTTCATTACCAGATCGAAGTCATTTAGGGTTTAAAACTGGATGAAGTCTCACAGAACATTACCAAGGTGATCTGACCATGAGTGTGTACAAAAAAAACACCCTTAAACTGTACAGGTGATGATTAGCTCTTCATCGTGAGTACCTGTGTGAGGCTACAGGTGAGCAGCCATCCTCCGTTGCCTGGCAACCCTGCAGGAGAGATAGTAGTAGAAACAGGGGAAGGTGTTCTTACCTGTCGATGATGACCGGATCTGACGGCGTCTCGTTTCGGTTTCCACAGCTCTTTTTGTCGCAACACCGACTGCAGTGAGAAAGAATAAAATATTAAAACAAACCCAAGCAGAAATCATTTTGCCTGATAAACAAATATGAATACATACACAAATAGCAGTCGAGACATCTTTAAACCCAGCTAGAGAATTTAGTACCAATGTGGTAAATCATGTCAGAGCTAAAGGGGAATTCCACCCATTTCCACCAGAATTTTATCGTTCACTCAGTGAGATGTAAACAAAGTCATTCAGAGTTGTTTGAAATGAAACATGAAATGGTTCATTGGAGTGGCTTACAGACCCACAGTGTTGGTTGATGGGAACCAGAGGTCAATAGGTCAATGTAAATATAGGCATTTTGTTTACTATCCAAACTGATAACAACCTACAGATCTTCAGATTTTTTTATATATTAAAGTACATTTTTGGGAGGGGCTATTTTGCCTTATGACACCTTCCATGTACTAATCTACCATTAACGGCTTTTAAAAAATTATCTTTATATCTCAAAACCATCTTAAAACTATATCATAGGCATCAGGCGGTGTATTCAAAACTATTTCTTGTAATACCTTTATGTTAGGCGGCTTTAAATATTGCACTTTGGACGGTTCTTATCACATAACTTTGTTCACATTGTGCAGAAATTTGTGCAGAAAAATTGATGCAATGCCATTTTAAGATATGGTATATATTATTCAGATGTTATAATATAGGCACATAGTGGAGTACTAAACATATGTAGTAGATAGTCATAAACACTGGTGTAATAACATTGCACGTAGTATGTACCGTAGCTAAACAGATACTAGACCTACAGTATAGAGTGGTAAATCACTTGAATTGCGCTGGTACAATAACACAGTATTGAGTAAATACTTAGCACACACCATATAAACAAGGCACATGCTATAGTACATGTTGTGAATACATAAAGTGATTAATTTAGATTAACTGCGCTGGATTCAGAGTTTAAATGTGATTCATAGTGTTCAGCAGTTTGATTATTGGTCCAGTTTGTCTAATTTCTGCAGGTCTCATAACTCCTGCTCCAGCTCTTCTCAGGGCACTAGAGAGGTGGCAGTGTAGAAGCTGGGCTGAGTCTCTCTCAAGCTGGCTTCTGCCTGACAGGTCGCCCTCTCTCTCCTCTTGCCCCATTCTCCAGCTGGGCTGGGCTCACGCCAAGGTCACTCAGCCAGCCTGTGACAGTTTGGACAGTGCCCAGAGATGTCCTGGTGCAGCGGCCTCGTCCCAAACGCCCCTCTCCGACACTGCCATCACCCCTGCCCTTGCCCATGCCCTCGCCCCAGGCTGGCACCTCATCTGGTGGCATGTGGCTCCCCTAAATACGACTACCGACAACCAAAAAAAAAAAAAAAACGTTGCCGCTGCTGTACCCCGCTGGAGATGCAGGCCAGGCTTTGGTTCCAGTTCAATTATTGTCATTAATTACAAACCATGGACAATTAATGTGTAAAAGGGATGTTATAAATACAGTCAGGTAAAATATAATTGTGTAAAAGATATAATAATAAACACTGAACAATATAAAGTCAATAGTCAATATAAAGTGATTGCTGTTAACGTGGATTTCCAGACAGCTCCAAATTTATCCACCTTTAGTGTGGATTTGACAAACAATTCACAATCAGCCATAAATGCAAACTAATCCATCTTTATGAATCATATATTGCACTGTTTGATGTATGAACCACCCTGAAAAACATCAACTTGGTCTTGTTTTTTCCTCCTCCTTCTGTGTGTGTGACTGTTGCCATAGAGCGATGCCACAATAATTTATTCCCCCAGCTACTTGGACCCATTAGCAAAGTTCCAGGAGACCAATTAGCATTGGAAGCCCAATGGTGCGGCTGTGGTGACAACCTCCTCAAACTGAGAAAGAAGTGTTATAAACAAACTGGACCCCCAGAGCACCGGCCGGCTCCTCTGGGACCCCCTGGCCCCTCGCACACCAAAACAAACCTTGGCAGAGCGTCCGTAATACCGCCTTAATGGCGATCTCCCCGGGGGTGGTCCGCACAGGCTAGCACTGGCCCGGCTAATGACAACGACCCAAACCGCCTCAAAACAAATGGGGATCCAACCTCAAGGCTCAAGCCCAGGCGATCCAACTCAGAAGCCCAATCCAACCCAGCTTTTCCAGCTATGAGCAAAGAGGGACCACACCTCTCCAAAGCCAGCTAGCCAGTTAGCATCTCCCCACTTTCACACTGGGCCGTCCAGTAGTGGATTTACTTAAAGAAGAAAGAGGTAGATTTATGACACAAGGCCACAGTATCCCATCTGAGCTTAAATAAAACCAGCCTTTCAAAGCCTCCTGGGGAAAGACGATAACTAGAGGGAAAGAGCGATAAGGGGGAACTCAGATAGCTTGTTTGGATACCCGCTACCGATAAAGACGCAGAGAAAGTGAGAGTAAGAGACAGCGGAGGAGAGAAACTAGAGGTGTAAATTTCTGACCTCATAATGATTTGATTTGATTCTTTTGGAAACAGTTCAGTGCACAATGATCTGAAATGTCACCTTGATTTAATTCAGCTGAATTAGATTATTTTGCTGTGTATTTTTCAAAAAAATATACTGGATACATAAATGTGGCTGAAATATTTATTTACTAAATAGAACACAGAATATATACTGTATATATACAGTACCTTAGCTTATTTCAATTCAACAGCCCAGGACTTTTATTTTGTCCAAGAAACAGTACATTTTTGAGCAAATGCGCTTTATTATAATCGATCAAAATTCATTCTAACATTCCAAAACCTGATGCAGTGGAATGACTGCCTTCAGATCAATGCTTCGTGATGCATTGATTCATTTTTCCGCCTCTCTGAGAAACAGAAACAGAAACAGAGGGAGAGAGAATGTCAATAGAGGGCTTGTTTTCAAAGGGCAAGTGTTGTAATTAGCCAGACGGGCAGTTGGCGACTGTAGCCAGGGCTAGTGATTGGAAGCAGGGCCGTTTGGCTAAGGGACCCACACTGCCTGGCAGTCTGCGGTCCATCCTGGCTGCGGAGCGGGCGGTCAGAGCCCAGAACCCTCCCCCGCCCACCTCCATGCCCATGCGCCAGGCTCTCAGTGTTACTCCTTGCCAGCTAGCCTCTGCCATGCCTCATTTGGTGATTTGGGGTGCCAGTTTCAAGCGGCGCGAATAGCTGGTGAGAGGACCTTGGACATCTACGGCCAACAGAAGCCTCATCCCATGACAAATCACTTCCTGCCTTTTCAAAACAGACAACAGTTGTCTCATTAAAAATCATTGTGTCTTGTGGTTCAGTCTCGTGGCTAGCTGTGTTAGCGGCTACTCTGTAACACTGAGATGCTAATTGACCAGTCAAACTCTTTATCTTAGCTTACCAGCAGTGTAATCTGTTACACTGTGATGCTAATTCATTGGTAAAACTCATTCTCTTAGCATGAATATCAGTTGTAGCCTGTAATATTCATCGAAAAATCATTGTTGTGTAGTTCAGTCTTATTCAGACTATGCTAGCGCTAGTCCGTAACACTGAGATGCTAATTAACCAGTCAAACTTTATCTTAGCTTACTGGCAGCGCACTCTGTTACACTGTTATACCAACTGACTGTAACCTGTCATATTCATAGAAAAGCCTTTGTAATGTAGTTCTCTTTCTTGGCTAGCTATGGTTGCACTAGTCTGTAACATTCATTGAAAATCATAGTCTCATAGGTAAGTCTTGTGGCTAGCTGTGTTAGCCTCTAGCCTGTAACACTGAGACGCTAATTAATCCATCAAACCTTTATTTTAGTTTACTGGCAGTGTACTCTGTACACCGTGGTGCTAAATATTTGGTCAAATTCATTATCATAGCATAATTACTGCATGCCAACTGGCTATAACCTGTAATATTCATAGAAAAGTCTTTGTCATACAGTTCAGTTTTATGGCTAGCTATGGTAACGCTAGTCTGTTACACAGTCATGCTAACTAAGCAGTAAAACCCTTTCTTTAAGCTTAATTGCTGCCTGTTTACTGGCTTTAATCAGTAACGTTCATTGAAAATCATAGTCTTGTAGGTCAGTCTTGTGGCCAGCTGTGTCAGCCACTACTCTGTTACACCCTGACACTAATTAATCAGTCACATCCATTCTCTTAGCTGAACTGCTACTTCTTACAGGCTTTAACCAATAATATTCATAGAAAATAATTGGATTGTAGTTCAGTCTTGTGGATAGCTGTGTTAGCGGCTAGTCTGTAACACTGAGACATGAATTAATCAGTCAAAATTGATTTCGTAGCTTAATTGCTGCATGCCTACTGGCTTCAACCAATATTTCCCCTTTATACTGGATTATTGATGATAGGTAATGTGCTTTAGCAGGACAACAGCACTTTCCATGGCCTGCCGATGTTATTTTAGCTGTATTCAGTACAATCTCTGAGCATAGGTGTGTGTGTGAGTTAGCTATGGGTGAAGCAGGCTTCGCCAGGGACCTGATAAAGAGCTCTATCACCTGGGAGAAAGAGAGAGAGAGGCAGGGGAAGCATGTCTCATCTCTCTCTCATTAGCGAATGGAAACACACCATTCATCAGGGGACGGCTGCTAATAATCACACTCAATCACGTAATGACCGCCTCAAAGTGAGCCGTCATTATGGAAATGGATCCTGTATCAAAATCATCTTGGAGGGGAGAGGCAGGTACTGTCAGGAGAAAAACAGCACAGAGAATTCAGCGCCCGACGCTTTGAGGTTCATAATAAAAGGTTATTTTGGCGGCTAAGTGGAGAAATCCATTTAAAGGGGAGAGACAGTGGTGAGATTTATGTTTAGCAATTTAGGGAGGCAGACAGACTCACTCCAGCAATGGACAAGATTAGCGAGATCCACCTCCAACATTCAAAACGTGCTGAAATCCCAATTATGGTTATTACAATTCCACAGACGACACCGACATATTTAATGCCATGATGTTTAATTCTGAGGCAACGTTTCGGCAAGTTTCAGTGACAAAAGTGAAGCAAATTCACTTCCCATGATACAATTCACCTTTTAAAAGAGGTGCATACTTGAATAGAATTGTTATCTGAACACTCCAGTTAGCTGTATGAATTGTTTATGCATTTCCATCAATGCCTATGGGCTGTACTTTGACAGAGTAGAACATAGGTAGGATTTTTGAGGAAACATTAATGAGTTAATGTAATTTTACTATTATGTACTGTAGATAAATCATAAATTTTTGCAAAAGAAGCTTCCACTTAGCCTTTGTATAGTCTTTTGCATCAATATTAACACAGCTCTCGACCTTGGCCCCCATGCCAAGGTCATCCAGCCAGGATCATAGCATCTGATTCCGCCCCCCCCTCCAATTACAGGCCTCCATACTGGCTGAGTCAACTATGGATATCTCCCCTGACCTCCCACTGGCTAGGCCTCCAGCTGACAGACCCACCATGATTCCATAATTACATGGCATTAAAGTCGAAGGGTGCTCTGTAATGAGCGAAGACCTGCAGGACCACTAAGTGGAAAGTGGCACAATCACATTGGTCCACATATGGAACCCTGTGGCACACCCATAAGCTGCATGCTAAAACTTGGCTTTCTACAGCCAAATGAGATATATTTAAGCTAATAATCTAAAGTCCAGTTTCATGACAAAAAAAATAAGTGTATACTCTTAACTAACAACCTTAGAAATGTAACTTATTACCTTATTCTACACAATGGTAATTAAATGTGGCTCAAAATTCTATGTGTGAAAGATTATAGTGAACCGGACTAACCTGCACATGATCTCGTGGGTGAGGAGGACGCGGCACATCTCTGGGTTCTTGTCCTGGCCTTCGTACATGATTGGCTTTGAAAGAAATAGAGGGAAAATAAATTGTTAGTGTCAAATAATCAACTCTGCAGTGGTAAATTTATACTTTAACAATGCTAATGTTGCATGAATGATCTTTATCTCAGCCTAAAGTGGCCACACAGCTGATAAGTTAATTTAATTGTGACTCTGCTGACAATTGGTCATTAGTCATGTTTTTGGGTGCCGTGAACACTGACAGCTTTAACATATGCTAAAAGCTAAATCTGGTCATTAGCGTGTGGACGTATGGGGAGATCCAGGAGAGATCCCAGACTCATGCAGTGAAACACCCTCGGCCCTTAAGCTGCCAGATGGTCAGGCGGGCCCCTGAAATGGAAGCTTCATCCCAGGCATCCGTCACGGAGCTGACATAGCTGGCATATATGACGGATGACCAGTGCATATCATAGCAGCCAAGTAAACCACATTCAAATCCCTACAGGCTAAATGCCCAGTCAGACTACCTTTCTGACAAAATTTCACAAGTGAAATTATTTTTATATCAGTGAAAATTGACAAAGTTGAAGGGTTTGCATCACAAAAACCTGATAAAATTAGTGGAAAATTTGCTTCAAGCACAGTTGGTGTCAGAATTTGTATCGTCAACTACTCTGGCTGCTTTGAAGGGATTATCTTTGGACAAGAGATATGGATTGATGTCTAGGCAAGACATTTTGAATATTTCTTCCCACCTTTACCACAAATGAATACATTAAAGAAAGACAGCATGGACTGTGGTCAGTTAGTAGTCCAGTATTTGCTGATTGACATCACAAAGTTACATACCGCCAGTTTTGTTATTCATCAGTTTATCTTTGCTATATCTATATGATCATATCTAGAAGGGGTAGATTTAAATTTGTGCATAATAGATTAGCAACCTGAAAAAAATGCTTGATTTGGGGTTAACTAACCAAAACTATTAGCAATATGATCTATAAAACCAATTTTATGTTATTTTACATTCACACTGGTATAACAAAAAGCTATAACTATTCTATGTTCCATTAAAAGACATATCATGCTTTGTTTGTGTTATAGCCTTCTACTGACACTGCCCAAAAATAACAAATATAAAACACAGCTAGTATAAAATACACCTTTTTAAGTTGGTTTTTATAGTACACTTGTAAATTACTTCCCATTTTATTTATTCCAGTTGGGGTAACTTTTTCACTATAAAGCAAAGGTCTAAAATCAGTAAGGTCCCGTTCGAGAACATTTCCTCAAGCAAAGGTCCAGAACATCACAATGTCTCACTTGTACTGTGATTCAGTGCCATGTACTATTTACTGAAGCAGCCTAGTAGGTACATCAACATCTTATACAGTAAACAACTGAATGTCAAATCAAATAAAGTACGATTCAGTCATATTTCAACAACATTTATTGTCAGTTTTCTCTTTTTAGAGCACGTCATGTAAAATAATCTGGCTCACTTTCTTCTCTGACTGCTGTTTCTTGCCTCGTCCCTCACTCAAGTCTCATCGTAATGCACAGATCTGATTGGCTGAGCAGCGTCACATGTGATATTTACAACACAAGCGATTGGTCAGTCAGTCTCCCGGGTGAGTGAATCTCCCATCTAAATTAAATAATTCTCTATATTTTATCAGTTATAGGTCCAGGTCCACATACGACAGCGTCTGGGTTCGGATCTACCTATTAGTGATTATACCTCTGCTATAAAGTGTGGTCTGTATGGGGAGCAATGAATACTCTCTTAACCTCAAACTCCACCTGACAGCACAGCCATTGACCCAAAAGCCATTAAAAGCTGCTGTTTTATTGGCTCATTACTGAAACATCTGCATGAATTTTGGCATGCTTCATGTAAATGATATGAGGCATTAGTAGGCTTGATTTCACGCACTGAGGCTGATTCATCAATTATTGTTCAAAGGTTTCATGAATAGACTCACAGTAAAATCATTACAGGTAGCCAAATCTGCGCTCTTTTTTAAGCAACATTGATGAATAAGGGCTAATATCACCAACCAACACTAAAGTGATAAATCACTGCTTGCTAATTACACCAAAATGGAGTTTAATCAGTGCTCATCTTCTTCAGCACATGGAACCCTGGAACCTTATGACATCTGCAATTTCATTTGACTTTGGTCAATTGGTCAGAGTTGACCCAGTGCCCTGGGGTACAATACTTTTAGGTTAACGACCACTTCAACATTATTGATCCTCCTGTCCCACTGTCTCTCCTTCCACCTATGTAGGTCTCTCCTTCTTTATTAACATCCACCTAGTTTAACGGGTGAAGGGGGTTTGGGGGAGTGGGTTTGGCAGGGAGGGGAATGGGTCGATGTTTATATATCATCAGCTTTGATTCACATTACTGAAATGAAAGTAGTCCAACCAACCATACACCTTTACACAGTCAGGGACATCAGAAATAAGCGGTGGGTCTGTGATCCGATCACATGTGCATCTGAGACACATGGAAATGCCAGGTGTAAATGGCTATACATCTTGCTGTCCATCTATGATAAGATCACTCAAGACAGATGTTAGTATCAAGTGTGAACAGGGCCTGCATACAAATACGTTCAGGTAAGGTTTTGGTTGAATTTGTGTTTCAAATTTGGCACTACCAGTAGGGCCTCTTCAGGTGGGGGCTAAAAGTTGCTGGTATGGCTCAGGTTCGGGCTTTGGTTCCTTGCCTGTGTGAGCCATATGTATGTGTGTGTGTTTGAAAGCAGTAGGTAGGGGATTTTACGGGCCCGCATGTCTCTCTCTTGTTGTGCTGCGGATTACAGTCTCCAGTGTGCCGCCTCTGCAGATACATTAAGGCCTATTGATTGGTCTCTGGGGCTGATGCTTTGTCGAGGACCTGGTTGCCATATCGATCTGAGGCAGGCTGACACACCATGACAACAGGCCCTGCTGAGCCAATAGCAGGGATGGGCCAGAAGGGGGTGGGGCAGGGCGGGACTGGGGCAAGGAGACAATTAGGGTCCATTTCACTACTGGATGAAGAGGCATGGAGTGGAACTTGAAGACTCTAATGTCAGCGTGACTTTGTTTTAGAGAAAGTTCTCCAGCCTAGTCCATAAAGTCCTACACTTGTTCCTCCTCCAGGGAGCACAGGTCAGATGGATAATCAAGGGTTGTAGAACTAAAAATGTGCTGGAAGTCAGTGGGGTGAAACTTGTTGGAGAAACTTCAGTAGGCTTCTCACGAAGGCCCACTGGTGGTGAAGACACCAGGCGTCTACAGTGAAGGGGTTGACTGCACTGTTCTTTTTGTCACTATTGCCACAAAAGTTTTGCTTATGTATAGCAATTCTGCATAAAGTTAGGTACAGAATCCATGCATGCAGTACATTAAACATAGTGATTTCTGCACAATTATAGTGATTGGAAAACATGGGTCGCAATATCTACAACAATATGCCTATTTTATTTATAGTCCAAAATGACCAGTGAATCAGTGGTCCGGTTTTATGTGTCATGTTAATAAAATGATTGATAAAAAAGGTTCCTCTGCGCTATTGTGGCCTAACAACATCCCTGCACCATAAATAGTTTTGCACCATAAATACTTTTTAGGTCAAATGCGTATCTCAAAATATTGTGAGCAAAGTTTTAGGCTTCGGACAACATATTTGTAACTATTTCATATAATAATCTTTTGCCAGAGAAGCTTTAAACTCTTCAGACATCTGGTTCCTATCACTGCCACTGTGAAAAGTTCTGTCTTGTTTCTGTTGAACAAAGTATTTCATGTCAGACAACTCAAAATGACTTTGTTTACATCTTAGTGACTGAAAAATGGTGGAATTCTCTTTCAGAAACAAGCAAAGCCTCTTCATAATCTTTGGAAGCTTCCTTTTGATATCTTCATTTGCCCAGAGAGAAACTTGAATGTATACCCGGAGTCCACTCACCTGTTTAGTCATGGAGTCTATCAACCGTACATACAGGTCCTGCTCTGTCCTGATGCCTGCAAAAATATAGGAAACAAATCATTCCACTAGAACCACTGCCTAAACTATCCATGCAAAACACACCCAAGCTAAGTTGATAATAATAAATTGTTTCATTTATGCTTCTTTCTTGTACCCAACTGCATATATCTCATGCATTACACATCCCAAAATAAAACTGAACTTCCGAGTTCATTCAAAAGATTTATAGAAACTTGTTTTTGCCTTTGTGAAAAAGAATAATTTAAATATATAAAGTACATTTTTTCATGTATTCTGTGGAAAAATACCAAAAAGTAATCTAGTTATAGTTATAGTTAGAATTATATTAATTATATTAGTTATACAAACTTATATATATATATATATATGTATATATATATATATATATATATATATATATATATATATATATATATACATACATACACACACACACTTTAATCTTAAATATACTTAAGTGCTAAACACTAAATGCATTTACTATATGTATAATCATAGCTTAATTACAATTACAATACACTTAATTTGTCATATGTTGTTCCAAAATAATACATTGAGCATGTTTTATAACATGTTTAAAGTGTAAACATTAAAAGTATGTATTTTTCATATTCTATACACTTTTGAAATGACAGCATGCTCAGATCAGAGCTTGGTTTCTGTGCTCCATTCAAGTAAAATGAAAAATACCAGCTCAGCACAAGTCTAATTCTTTCAAAATAATCATGAGTAAGAAGAAATATCTTCTAACTGAGCCTTTCAAAGAGCAAATTTGCTATATTATATCCCATGTGAAGCGTGTGTATAATACTTGCACAGTTTGCTTGTCATGCTGCTCGAGCCGTTGGCCGATTCCCCCCCTTTTTAGCGAAAACAAACAAGGCGCAGCACTGCAGTTTATAAAAATAAATGTATTATTTATGGCATTCCCGCCTTAAACCTGCGAGAGATAGAGCTATTCCCCGCCCCTTGCTGTCTCTGCACATCCACACACGAACTCCATATCCATCTTTACTCTCTATTAGCATTGCTCCATGGAGGAAATCCCTGCAGGAAAGCAGCGGAGTGGGGCAGAGAGGCCTGCTGGGAAGGCTACCCACATGCTAATCTCTCAGCAGGACAGTGCAAATGACATTCACACTGGCTCTGTTCTTACAGTCAGTCTGGCTACACTTTATATGTATGCTAGTGTATATCATTCAAATTTGCAATTGGAGTGTGAACCACTACTAACAATAAACCATGTTTGATTTTAGCAAAACTGCTACTTTCACAATTAGCCATGAGTTGAAATAAAAGGGAAGCCTGTTTTATAGCGTCTGCAGCTTATGCTGAAGTCTTAAAGGTATTATTAGAAAGCTGGGGTGGGGGCAGATGCTCTGACTGAAAGCTGAAATTTGGTCTATCAGTGCCAATAAAATCACTATTTATACTGTTACCCTATTTATCATACTGATTAGCATTTGGTAAAAAGGTAGGGCTCCAAGTCCTGTTGAATGCTGCAATGGAGCTAAAAAGGCTGTAGAAAACTGAGAAAGATGTTCTCATTCAAAGCTAGAGTTTAATCACAATAAAAAGCATTAGCTTGTTAGCAAAGTCACTCCTTTCACTATTAGCAATGGGCCTTACTTTTGGAAAAGCTACAGGTCATGTTGAATGCTGCAGTGGAGCTAAAAAGGCTTTAAGAATGGAAGAAAGGCAGCAACCGTTCAAAATTACGGCCCATCTGTATCTAACCCCACTGAAAAGCGTTAGCTGTTAGCAACATTGCTATTTATGCTGTTACCAATGGGGGAAAAGAATATGGGCTATCGAGTGGCGCAACTATCTGAGTGATTGTCGAGAGATTGTTTCGCTGTTGTCAGGATATCCCTAGTTATGCCATGGAAGCCATCCATGACTTTGCTTTTGCTGGGTGGGTAGGATGGGTTGTCGCACAGTGCAATGTTGGCCTACATGCTAGGTGATGCAACAGAATTGGCAGTAGCATTCTCCTCCAAGACCTCTGAACTGTCCAATGATGCTTCACATGTCTCAGAGGAAGCTAGCTTTCATTGTGTTATAGATCTAGCTGTGGCAGGTAGAAGCTGGCCATAACTAAAGCAGGCTAGAAAATATGATAATAAGGACAAGAGTTGTGTCAATCCAATGAAAAGCTCCAACAACAACTTGAATGCTAGTGTATTACCATTAGCATGAATGCTAGCACTAGAATGACATGGAAAGGCCTCTTTATAGCACCTGCAGCCGTACACTGCAAAGCTGAAATGACCAAATTCAAGTGGTTAGGGAGCTGATTACGAACTGGAAGTTGTTCCGTCAGAGTATGATTGCAACAAAAATTACGAGTTATGCTAGCTTATTAGCAAAAAGCTTTAATATTAGCAAAACAAAAGGGAAAACTCATGTGCCACAGTTTTGGGAAACTGAGGGGGCTGATATTCTGATTCAGACTTCTGTACTGAAGCTTGGTCCGTCAGTGTATGATTCCAGCTCTAAGCATTAGCTGTTATCATAGTCACCGTCGAATCTAACAGCAGTGGGTGAAAAGAAAGGGGAAGCCCACTTTATATCATCTGCAGAGCGCCATGGTGAAGTTAAAAAGGAACTGGGAAACTGAGTAGGGGGACAGATGTGAATAAAATCATGAGCCTCTCACAGCATAAACAGATGGAGTCCTCAAGCTCTCTTCCAGATGTGCAGAGACATATTACAGTGTGGAGGTTTTCGCTTTGCTCTGGAAATGGCCTCAGTTAGCTCTGGAAGACGCGACGGTTTGTAAGGGAAGACTTACCATTACTGTAGAGGAGCTGTAACCTGTAGTGGATGCCGTTGTTGGTCTTTTCGCCATTATATTCCTAAAACAGGAAGAGAAACAGAAGGGAGATGTCATAAGCTGAGCTTTTCCATTCTTCTCCATTATAGCCATGGACTGGAAGGGCCTTAATCAGGATTCTTTGGCCCAATCCCATTTCACCCCGGATCCCAGCCCTTACAACTCTGTTTTGCAACTACACTCAAAAAAATTTTTTTTAAATTTATGTTTCTCCATCATGTTCAATAAACCTGAATGAATTTAATAAGCTTTAAATTAGAAGCGCTTGTAGGATTCATGCAATTCTTTTACATCACATTTATGTATTTCTGAAGAGTTAATAGTACCTTCTGTACTCACAGCACAATTACTCAGACTGTGTAAGTGTAATAAATGACAGCTCATGTTAAATTCACATTTACTGTCGTCCAAACTGTATTAAATAGTATTTGCTGAGTCACATTACAAAACATAAATTTTAAAGTCTAGTGTGAAAGAAATAAACGTAACTTCATAGATTTCAGCTCAAATTCCCTGCTTTAGACTTTCTATTCACTCCCAACTGAACTACTAATTAAAGCAAATGTTTATGTGCACAACCTTCCTGTTGAGGTGCAGCTCTCATGCCAATTATCATGCAAGTTAGCTAGCTAGCTAATGCTATCAGTCGCTTCATGCCTTCCTAACATGTCAACGTCACTTACAGTTACAAAAACCATGAGCTGTTGATTTGAATATTAATGGAATACATCTTTATATACAGCTTCACGATAAATCCCTGCCGTTGTTTATTTAATCTACCTTTTGTACCCTAGCAAGGATGCTAGCTAGCTAGTTCGCTGGTGTTTGTTTAGAGTATCTCTCAAAATGAGCAAAATGAAGCATTAATATCTGGTCAAAAACATTAAAAAGCAGGAATTAAGTTCATGCGCATCACTGTTTCATTGCAGTTGCACTGAATAACAAAGGATGGCAGGAGACTGTACAAATAAAAAGAGCCATTTCATGTCCAACATGCCTTATAATGAATATAAATAAGTATATTTTTATGTTTTAAATAAGTTTTATGTAAAATACTTGTTTAATGTTTCTGGTGGCCATAAATCATTCTCTTGAGTGTAGAGAAAAATAACCATTTTATTATCTTAGTTTCATGTCATTTCAATGTATTATGGTCCTTTTCTTTATGACAAGCAAAGAACATCGTAGTAGTGTGTTGGTTCTCGTTAGCTAGCAAGCTAAATTTCCTGTTCCACCTTAAGTCTTGCATTCATATTTGCATTCTGGCACCCCCGACGTCACAAGTGCTGCACCATTTAAGGTGGAATGGGAGGTTTCGAACAAGCAGCTGGTGAATAGCTGGCATCAGCTTCATATCACTGAAGAATTAGGGGTGGGCGTTAATAAATAATTGCCCCCACCCCTCCCCTTTGAAGGTACATCATAATTCCGTAAACTTAACTAAAGCCACAGTGAGGTTTCTGAACATTTCCCTCCTCTGCTATCACTGCAGACTGGCACAGTCACCTACAGAGCAGCCTGTAAATGCAATGAAGCAATGTTCATTTTATATGATGGTTGTCCCATTTCATAGGGAAGGTTTCGACCACTACCCCTTGTAACTCAGTTCCAAGGGGCAAGGTAACACTCGAAAACAAGGGGTAGGGGTAAAATAAGAAATGGGATTGGGCCTCATGGCCTATAACCTCCAGCCATGACTTGGGCCAGTCATGGGCTTTAGGTTAGGGAACTGGCCCTTTGAGGGAGCCGGTCCCCAGCTCCGACAGTACATGACAGAGGTATCCTTGAGCAAGACGCCTAACCCCCTACTGCTCACCAGGCGGCGCTGCGGATAGGGCTGCCCACCGCTCTGGGCAAGTGTGCTCACTGCCCCCTTGTGTATTCACTAGTGTATATGTGGTGTTTCACTGCCCAGATGGGTTGAATGAGGCGGTGAAATTTCCCCGTTTGTGGGACTAATAAGGGCCACTTAAACTTATCTTAGCGTCCATCTGGTATTTAGGCCCAGTTCACTTCACAGGATTCATTGAGTGCAGCTTTGGGTTTGGTTATCAGCTCTTATTTCATATCAGCTGCCATTCGTACATGTATAATATACTTTAAATTCAAGTCAGTAAAAATCTCCTGATGCAATTACATTGATAAACACTCATGAAATGCTGGAAAGCTGGGAACTCAGAAAAGCGGGGTAAACCTGAGAGACGTTAACAATGTCACTACAAAAGCAGTGTGTATGTTTGACCTATTTAGGCTAGTCTAAAAGCTTATGGCAGGTGTTTAGTGGGATGTGAAATCGAATGATCAATTTTTCCTTTTCGTTTGTGGTCCCTATGTTCAGCTGCTGCCTGTTAGACTGCATTTGGCTTCAGTTATGCTCAGTTTAACTGCAGCCGAGTGTTACATGACATACGTCATTCTGAGCTCAGCTGGACTCTCAGGTTAAGAAGTTACTTGCATTGTGTTTTCCCAAGATTTTAATCTACAGCAGCCGACGCCAACAACATGAGGCACATCCTAAATGTGTCTCCTTCGTTTTCTCTGCCTCTCTTCTCTCACTCTTTCTTTAGTTTTGTTACATCTTCCTCTCTCTCCCCAATGCTCTTTCTCATACTGATCCTTTCGCTCTGCCTGCACTTTTTCACCATCGCTTTTTCTCACTCTCTCTCTCTCTGTTCTTCTCTCTTCCACTCTCTCTCTTCATAGCTCTCTATTTCTCTATCTATTTCTTTTTCTCTCTGTCTCTCCATCATCCTCTCTACATTGCGCTCTCTCTCCCTCTACATCACTATCAATCTCTCTCTCTCTCTCTCTCTCTCTCTCTCTCTCTCTCTCTCTCTCTCACTATCACTTTTTCTCAATCTCTCTCTGTTCTTCTTTCTTCCACTCTCGTCTTAGCTCTCTCTTTCACTCTATCTCTTTTTCTCTGTCTCTCCATCATCCTCTCTCTATCACTCCCTCTCTCCCTCTCCATCAATGCCTCTGCCTGTCTCTCTCTGTCTCTCTCTCTTTTTCTCTCTCTCTCTTTTTCTCTATCTATCTATCTATCTATCTATCTATCTATCTATCTATCTATCTATCTATCTATCTATCTATCTATCTATCTCTCTCTCTCTCTTTCTCTCTCTCTCTCTCTCTCTCTCTCTCTCTCATTGCCAGGACTGGTGGTGATGTCTTGGCAGTGGCCCAGAGTGAAGTTATCGAGTGAGTCTATGGGGGGGCTTGATTGGGTTGGGGGGGTGTTGGTGGTCCGGGGGTCAAGGCGGAGGTGAATGGACAGTGAGGACGGAGGAGTGACCGTGCCAGCTGGACACCATCCCGCCTGACCGAGGGCGGAGCTGTTCTCTGTAACCTTTTACTGAACAACCCCAAACACACACACACACACATACAGAGTCACACGCAGCGGGCCTAGCAGGACTACCTCCTGACACACACAACACACACTGCGTGGTTGGCAGGTAGAGCACATTAGCACACGTGAGAGCGAGCAGAAGGTGCTGGAAGTGGAGGAGATGATGCTTAATCATTTGCTCCGTTTAATCAGTTGCATGTGCTTCGGTGCAGTTTCGATGAATCTGTAGTTCTCTAAGTGTTTTCATATTTACCTGCTCCAGTAAACACTCAACAGGGTTGTTCCTCTTAAAAAAACTGCAAATGTTGACAAAAAATAAGCTAAATTACCCAATATTTAAGCCATTAAAGCTCCAAGGAAACAATATCTGTGTTTTCTTTCAATCTTGCTGTTGTGGACAAACAATAGACAGTTAAACTGTCCTGTGTGTGTACTTTCCAGTGTCCACTAAATGGTCAATAGACCAAAATTCTTCTCTGAATAAGAACTTTACCTTCTTTAAGATGTCGCAATATACAAGACGGACCATGAATATGTTTATATGCACTCAATGATCCAATCATAATCTGATTTCTGCAGTTATCCAATTACAAATGGTCATGTAAACAGTAAACTCAGAGTTCTTAGATCGGAATAACAAATCCGATTAGGAAATCAAATAAAGACAGCGGGATTGTAGCTCGGTAATCTGATTTCTCAGTGCAGGTGTACTCTTACTCTGATTTCTTTCCATTTCTCAGTCTGTGCACAAAAACAGATGACAGTACTGTAGAAATAAGCAAGCAGCGCTTTTGGAGCGACACTGATGAAGGATTCAAATATTCTTCATCTTCTAGGTAATGTCTGTTCATATTTTCAGGTAAAGTGGCGCAATGTTTTTCTAAAAAAAAAGAAGCAAGTTTTACACTACATTTATGTCACGTCGTCTTCTGTGAGTTTATTGGCTGGTTACTAAAGCAGAACTCTGATTACTGTCTGATTCATGTAGGCCTGGAAATTCTCGTTATCTGATTACCCAAGTGTATATAAATGCGTTGATTGGATCACTGACAAAACCTGATTTTCTGCAGTTATCAGATTATTAAGTGCATGTAAACGCACTTAATGTTTTAATGAGCCACAATACTGCTTGCATATGTACAGTAATTTGCCCTCATCCACTCTATTTGTGACCTGTTTTTGGGGTGTAGCAGGCTGGGGGGATTGGGCTGAGGGCTGTCAATCATTCATATGTCAGAATATTAAGCCACGCCCAGACAATTCTCACATAGGTCTGATAAGCTATATGCCAGGGTTTATCAAATTTCCAACTTGTTTTGTTTTTTCTCTTTTGCAAACTTTGCTAAGTGTTTCAAATGACACTTCAATTTCCTATCATACAAATATTTTTCATATTGTGATGTTTCCTGGTAACAAATTTAAACAAAGCGATTCAGAGTGGAGGTGTGAAATGCTGCATTTGGATGCTCCACTCCAACAGTCAGAACTGTTCACAGTGGTGGTGATAGGAACCAGACGTCTGAAGACTCCCTCACAGTGAGCTATTATATAGTGAATAGAGCTATGAATACATGCCTGATGCCTGAGACACTCTTTGCTATAGTTTTGAGATGGAATTTATAGTGGAGAAGTACATGCAGGGTATATAGCACTGAAAGAAAACGTATATATTTTAGATCTACCGAACAAAACATTGTATCTCCTTGTTTTTTAGTTTTTGACATAATTTGAAAGTGCCCATCGTCCTTTACATTGTATGTAAATTTCACAATGAATGGACCAAAAGAAATGACCCAAAAGGACTTGGAAAAAAGTCTGGTTGCACTGACTTACATTAAAAGTAAGCTATGTTCTTTCCTTCTTCTGTAAAGTTACCACTTTTGGAGATAAACGTTTTTGTTTCGATAACAGCGATATGTAAGTTCACTGGTGGTTCTGGATAGTGATTAAAATGGCTATATTTGTGTTGTAGGCAAGGTTCCTATCACCACCACTGCATAGAAATCAGAGTTAGTAAGTTTCTCTACTGTAAACCATTCACTACCCCGACTGACTTTGTTTATCTAACAACTGAATTAAGCAGAAATTTCTAAATCTTGTGGTCTTTTAATTAACCCATTAACAGTCCAGGCTTATTATATACTAAGGCTTATTACATGGGCTTCAATACAAACTAATGGAGCTTTTCTTAGGCTATAAAAGTGTATAAGGAAACTTTTGGCCCATCATCAGGCCAATGGCTTGATAACGTTTCAATCAGTGAAGTGTACAGTACTAGTTGTGACCCCTGAATTCAAAATCTAATCAACTGCACTGAAATGTTCCATGAACAGTATTTTATGTTGAACAAAGTGCCGGTGCTGGCTTCACGCCATTTGATTGAATGGAAATGAGTGAGTTCAGTTCATACAGTGAGTGTATTTGTGAGGAAAGGCTTTACTTCTTATTCCCTTCCAGTTCAGTCTTTCACATTTAGTTTTAGGATTAACTAAATTGTGTTCTATGGGTTCGTCTCCTGAACAACTTTGCTGTTGCCCATCCCTCTCACTGTGGAACTTTAGCATTTTGTTTCAGACCAAATAATCCTAAAAAAAAAGAAAGGAGCTTAACAAACTTCATTTCCTATGATGCTGCTGGCTGTACCAAGATACTGCACTGCAATAGAGAAATCAGTATTTGGAGTTTTGGGCCTGATACTCTTTTATGAGGCTACCTTTACTTCTACTTCAGTAACTTGTTATTAACAATAACAAGTTGTTTAGCAATATTTTTACTGAAGCATGGGTTGAAACTTCTTTACATGCCTCTGGTATGTAAAAGAAACTCGTAAAAGTACAGTTAAAGACAAAAAATAAACAATGAGACTGAAAACAACATGAAATAAACAACTGTTTGTGTGGTAATAAGTCTTGTGATAATCTAAATCTTCCAATTTCTCAATTAGATTTTTTTTTCTCACTGTTTTTTATCCTGGTCTCTTCACTGCCCCCTACAGGCTGCTTTATGTACTTCTGCTCTAACACATACAGTGGCATGACTACTTTGCTGTGGCATAAAAACAACAAAACTGAGCACAATAGATTAATTAATGAATTAAATGCAAAACCGAGAACTCTTAGATAAAGAAATAAAAAAGCAAAAAGTAAATGGCTCAAAAATGAAGCATTTCAAAAAAGGCTATCCACATTGCAAATATTGTAAATTGTAAAAAAAAAAAAAATATTGGGATCAGTCTATGTACATTCATTTGAACCTTTAATTGCATCTTTACAGAGGATGACTGTGGAAATGTACTATGTTTATGTAATAACATAGTAATAATTATGTTATGTATAATGTTTAAAAAAGAGTTATCAAAATACTGTGGATTTATTTAAAATAATACTTCATTGGAGTTATAAAAGAAATGACATCTCAAAATAAATTGCTTTGGTTGCTTGTAGGTTTGATGCAGCCAAACATTCCGTTGGGCCCGCACTCCTTCTCCCACTACAACCAACATGTTTTGGCTTTCTGGTGTTTTTTGCTACTCACTTTGTCCTTTTCCACAAAGTCCACGTAGGAGGTCCTCTCGATCTCCACAGGCTGACCCTGCCGGTCATACAGAGCCAGCACGAAGTGGAAGAAGTTGGACTTGCGCAGGTTAGAGGGAGGCTGCTTCTCATAATGAGCCCGAGCCAAACCAACCCCACTGTATGGAGAGAGAGAGAGAGAGAGAGAGAGAGAGAGAGAGACAGACACAGATAGAAAGACAGACAGACAGACAGAGTGAAAGACACACAGACAGACAGACAGAGAGAGAGAGAGAGAGAGAGAGAGAGAGTCAGACAGAGAGACAGACAAAGACAGACAGAGAGAGAGAGAGAGAGAGAGAGAGAGAGAGAGAGAGAAGAGAAAAAATTAATAAGCAACCATGAGCAGTCAATAAGGAATCAATAACTACTATGAAACTCAGAAGTAATTGTCAGGAATTTGAAAGCTTAAAAAGGGATTTTGTTTCTTTTGTTCAATTAATCAATGTTTTTAATGCCGTTACTTTGTGTTTTTAACCAATGCAACCATCTTTCAGTTCTCAAACATACTATACCAGCATATTATTGATTTATTAGGAGCGAGAAAGACAAACAATGAGGCAATACTATTATTATTATTATTTTTATTATTAAAGGAAAATACAGAATTAAAAGAAAGAGAGAAAATGCAGACAAAGTGAAAGAAAGAAATAAAAGAAAACATAATAGAAAAAAGGAAGAAAAGACAGAGAAACAAATGAAGGTACAAAGAAAGAAAGAAAGAAAGAAAGAAAGAAAGAAAGAAAGAAAGAAAGAAAGAAAGAAAGAAAGAAAGAAAGAAAAGATGGAAAAAAAGAAAGAAACAGAAAGGAAAAAAGTAAAGGAAGAAAAAAAAGAAAGAAAAATCCTATACAAGTATTTTATTACCACTACAAATGTTGTTGCAGATATTATTATTATTGTTGTTGTTGTTGTTATTATTGTTGTTGTTGTTGGTGTTGTTGTTACTTTGCATTGACACCTGCCAATCTCTCTGTTTCTAAGACTCCAGGTTTATGGTGTAGTTGTTATTATTATGCACAGATGTGTGTTTGTATTTTGTTTGCATGCTCATTGATTTAGGACAGTGCGCTCAGTGTGTGAGTCTGAACTCTGGTCAGTCTGATGCCCAGCGAGAGGAGAAAGAACACACAGTGAGTGGAGATTATTTGGAGAGAAGAAGATGTTTTTGCTTTGTATAGCTGCGTGTGTTGGTATAGCTGTGTGTGTGTGTGTGTGCGTGTGTGTGTGTGTGTGTGTGTGTGTGTGTGTGTGTGTGTGTGTGTGTGCTCCACGCTCTCTATTGTGCCCTTCTCCCCTCTCCACCACATCAACAATCAGACTTTGGCCCCCAGAAGGCTCCGTCTGCTTCCTCGGCTGACGGGCGCTGCTGGGTTTCAACTCGTTTTTGGCAGCCGCTCTGCTCTCCCCTGACCTGTCAATCAAACTCACTCCTCTCTCAGGCCCGCCTCCCCTGAGTCCAGCCAATAGAAATCCTCCAGCCAACCCGTCCCGACATCCGCTCTTCAGCATCGATCAGAGCTTTGGGGGGGTCCAGAGAACCACACACACACACATACACACACCACACACACACACACACTCACACACACTCCTACTGCAGCTGACAGCAACACTGAGCAGACAATCTGACAAGGAGAGGGAGAAGGAGAAAGAGAGAGAGAGAAAGAGAGAGAGAGTAAGAGAGAATAAGAGAGAGAAGAACAATGAGGAGAAAGAGAACGAGAGAAAGAGAGAGAGAGAGCTAGAGAGAGCAAGAGAGAGAGACAGAGAGGAAGAGAGAGAGAAGGAGAGGGAGGAGAGAGTGAGAGAGAGAAAGAGAAAAAGAGAGAGCGAGAGAAAGAGAGAGAGAGAGGGGGAGAGAGAGAAAGAGAGAGAGAGAAAGAGAGAGTTTGGTAGAGCCAGGTTGAGTTAGGGTGGAGATTAAAATACAGGTTCTTTGCTTTTTTTTACTTTCAGCATCACCGCGTGAAAATGTCCTGAGTCTCACTGAGAGTGACCGCTGAACATCTACAGAATCACACACACACACACACTCACACACACACATGCACACACACAGACGCTCTGAGTGTGTGAAGGTATTTGCAACTCAGCAGTCTTACAGCTGTAACCGAGCGCTGCTTTACTGCCTTAAATCACTAAAGCAAACGTTCTCCTACCGTCTCTGCTGTCTTCATTAAATCAGCATCACAGACTGATGTGAGAACATATTTACTCTCATCTCCAACCATGTGGTCCAGGATTAATGCCAGTCTGTGAAATCTTCATATGTATAGATATCTATTCATCTGCTGTGTGTCGGTGGGGAGTGATGGTGGAGAGCAGCCAGGTCTGACAGTCTGTGACGAAGCTGTAATAAACACTGTCCCAAACATGCTCCCACTCCCACTCCTATCATTAGTATTTCAAATCAAACAGTTTACAGTATATTACAGTACTGTGCAGAAGTCAGAGATCCCTGTCACTTATGTACAGTCAAAAAAAAACCTGAACTTTGGAAGTGCTGAAAAATATCACTGCAGATATCCGAAAGCAGGACTTAAAAAAAGAATGTACGGTATAGTAGAGGCAGATAATGAACACATTAAATATTAATATTATATTCATATATTGATGTTATATTTAATTTTCTCTGTGTAAATTTTATTTCTATTAAATACGTTTTACATTTTTTCCTGCTGTTGAAAAATTAATAACTTGAAATCAATGGCCATTTTAACTAGAAATTAATTTGCACCATAATTAATATATTATATAGTATAAAATAGGTCCTTACGTGTCTTTTATATTACGATTTGCACTGTTTTATGTGAGTAGTCTTATTGTTTTACAACAATTTTCTACATTTATTATAAAGTGCTTTAAAAAATATATATATCAAACTGAAAAAAGTGATTCATTACAAATATAACTAATACATAAAATATATTACAACACAATATTGTCATTCTGTTAAGCCTTATTCAAATCATTATTTTAATAATCATCTGTGTAAATAACAAACAAGTAAATTCAATACATTCTTTTTTTAGGCCTCACGTGAGGTCCAGCTCAACTACAGCTAATCCTTCATATCCAGCCAGCATTTTAACAGAATAGTCCAGCATTTTTCAAGCTGATCCTCATTTACTGCATCTGTAGCATATGATCAAAAACCTAAATCATTTTCAAACATTTTAAAAGGACTGAATATCTGATGAGGTACCTATTTCTAAACTCCCTGGACAAAAAAATTAGTCACCTTGCATGTTTAAAGTGATGGTAACTTCAGGCTCTTGCACATGGCACTGCATGAGGATAATTGGGCTATAATAATATATAGTGATGGGATTCACAGATTGAGAAAAGGTGGTACAGTGCAGTGAATGTCTCTGATGTGAGGAAAATGGGCCGCAAAGTAGAGGAAAGTTAATGTTTGGCAAAAAGGAGTGAAAGAGTCAAAGGCCATAGTGTGAAGGAAGTAGCTGTGGCCGAAATACAACAGGGACTGCCAGCGTTTTTCATGGCTTATGAGGAAAAACGTTGTTCTTTCAGAAATTGGTTGTGAAGGACCTTCAATGACTGCTAGTGGCAATTCTTGCCACTACATGCAAGGTGACAATTTTTTTCTCGGGTGAGCTTATTATAAGTGAAAAGCAGAGTATTCCTTTAATGTTAGTTCAGTCTTGGGATTAAAGGAATAGTTTGGTTAAAAAAATCAAATTCACACAACTGCCCACAGATGCTAGATGTAGTCGTTCATCCAAAACAAGTTTGTTGTCTGAACTTTGCTTCCTTAAAGTTGCGTTGGAGTTATGAGGCTAATGTTACCAAAAAAGTAGATGTCAACAGGCACCCACATTTTTCTGTAAATACATCCTCAAAGATGCTATTAACCTGCTCAAATTGCATCCAGGTCTTCATTTAGGTCATGCTGATTTGTTTATGTGGTAGGACACAGTATGACCAGTTGTAAGCTATATAAAAAAAAAAGCATCACTATGTGGCTGAACACTACAGTTAGCCATTGTAGATAATATTCCCTCCCAAAATCTCCCAGAAACTCTGTAACTCGCATTAATCAAGCATGTATATAGACTGTAGATTATGTTCATGATTTCTGTTCTATGTTTAAACATATCATCAGGTCAATAATTCAAGATTAACAACTATTAATAAATATGAACAACAGAAATTTATGGATTTTAACACTTGTTGTATTAAGTGACTGAGCGACCTCAAAGAAGACCTGTGTGCAGTTTGAGCGGATTGAGAGACGTTTTCAAGGATGTATTTACAGATAAGATTTGGGTGACTATTGAAATCTGTTGGGAACGTTAGCTTCTTAACTCCAGCGCTATACTGAAGAAGGAAGATTTGGACACCAAACATGTCTTGGCTGATCTGAGAGTGGACAGTTGTGTTGATTAGATTCTTTTGTTCCTTTAAACTTACAGCCTTTTGCTAAATAATGTTTACCTGCCTTATATAGATTAAAACCCCAACAGAACAGTATAAACAATATACAGTTAGAGGATGGAAGAATAACCCAAATACACTATAAAATACATAACACACACATACAAACATACACAGTAGCAGCTCAGTTGCACACCCTGTCCTTTTGTCTCTAATGGGCTCAGGGTGAGAGACCCAGTGATGTAGCGCTCTCTCTCCAGTCTTAGAGCTTTATGTGCAGAAATGGCATTGACATGGAAAGCTTGTTAACGTTATTATTTTAATTATGTTAATTGCCGCCACATCCACTCTAGAGGCTGGAAAACATGATGTGTGGTGGGGGGAGGTCTCACATAAACTCACACACACACACACACACACACACACACACACACACACACACACACACACACCTTCTCCAACAGCTCTGCCTGAGTCAACCACTAAGCAGTGAGGCTGAGTGAACAGCACATTCAGTATAGAACAGTTCGAGTCTCATTAAAGGCAGACTTAATGCACTGCAGCAGATTGTAATGGTGAAAAGCAAAGGAGAGGAATCTCAGCACTGTATGGCCTCAACACTTCAGGCAAACCCATGTTAGCCACTCTGGAGTCAAAGACCGGACAGCCAAGCAAAAAACTGCCGACGCGCCGGGCAACTCCGCTGAGCTGTCGGTGAACATATGTATGCGTGAGCTGTGTGAACACCTACGTCCACTCTCCTGCTCTGAAAATCAGGATTTAGTATTGGACGGCTTGGCTTGCTTTGCACGTCTCCGAATATGGTAAACCAAGTTTGGAATCACAATTCAAAAGTTCTAAGATCACTGTTTTAAAAGAATAAATGAATAAATAAATAAATAACAAAATAATATAACATCCTGCAGATTGTATTGTGACTGGTGTTCCTATATATATTTATATATAAATATTATGAACACTTTTAAATTGTCTTGTGTTTTGTTCAGCAACTAAATATAAAAGTATGCACTAGAATCTGCTTAAAATGTAATATTTTCTGCATATACTCATGCAAATGACTACATATATATATATATATATATACATATATATATATATATATATATATATATATGTGTGTGTGTGTGTGTGTGTGTGTGTGTGTGTGTGTGTGTGTGTGTGTGTGTGTATTACTTGTTTGTCTTCTGCTGCTTTTAATTTATATTTACAGTAAGTGATGAGCAATAAAGTCAGTTCTGATTCTGATATTTGTTTTGTAACAAAAGAAAGGGCCCCTTTCTTGGACCAGTGTATTAGTGAGAGAGAGAGAGCATAAAAGCGAAGAGAGAGAGAAAACTGGATGAGTGACACTGCCCAATGACATTAATCAAGTCTGTAATAGTCTGTGACTAAGCCTTTAACTACAGTCTCTCTCTCTTTCTCTCTCTCTCTCTCTCTCTCTCTCTCTCTCTCTCTCTCTCTCTCTCTCTCTCTCTCTATCCCGCTCTCTGATGACCCATACGCCAACCTCAGTTTTGGCACTGAGCCACCATGCTAATCACAAACATAAATAAATAAAATCTACAATTGTGAAACTCTCTTTCTCTCATGATGTCATTATGTCAGTCTGCGTTTGGCTGATATTTCCCCTCTGCACTTTTCTCACGAGTTTAACTCATTTCAAAATGTCAAGGCATTGTTGAAAGTGTTGAATGCACCAGCAGAACAAGCGCTGCCGAGATGGCCTTTTACTCTAACTGCACAGGTCACAGGTAAGAAAAGTGGTCATTAGTGGTCATTGATCGTCTGTACCTGTCTGCATGAAAAAGATGAGCAGCAAGTCCGTGAGCAGTAGGTATACAAAGTAGACCAATAATATTTCTAAGCTGAACATTGAACATGCAGAATTGTAGAGCTCCATTTGGTACAGCATATATATATATATATACCTTGTATCTTGACTGTTTCATTGTTTTTCTGTTTTTGATAGAATTTGGAAATTACAACTGCTCTCTATATTGTATGTAAATTTAATGAGGAATGGACCAAAAGAATTAGTCCATAATTACTTTAAATTAAAATTGTGGTTCCACTGACATTAACAGTAGAGTAGGTGTATATATATATATATATATATATATATATATATATATATATATATATATATATATATATGTGTGTGTGTGTGTGTGTGTGTGTGTGTGTGTGTTTATATATATATACATATATGTAGTTTACATAGTAGAGGAAAATTTGGTGATGCATAATACAGGCCCCCATATATATACATATACATATACACACATAGGGGCCCGTATTATGCAACACCAAATTTTCATCTACTATGTAAGCTCCACAGTCCAGTATATTTACATACATCCTGCTATTCAGCCTATGACAGTTTAGCATCCATAAATTAGACTGAAGCTATAGGAGGTGTTTTAGTTGGACTGCATTTTGACCTGTACAAGGCAGCCAATTAGAACAGAGCTCATTTACATATATTAGTCTTAAAAACACAATAACAAAGACAAAGTTATTGTTTAATAACAAAGTGTGTTTAAATTGAAGGATAAAAAGAGGTTGGAAAAATAAGTTACCAGTGCTGACCGCTCTGTGCCCCCCAGCTGAGTGTTTGGTCAGCTCTTATTAGCTCTTATTAGTTATATAAGTTTAAATTATGACTGTTTTTGGGACATAAAACAGCACTGGAATGCTCATAACTGGAATGCTATAACACAACAGTGTTATAT
The DNA here is from genome assembly GCF_015220715.1 of Pygocentrus nattereri. Taxonomy (NCBI): domain Eukaryota; kingdom Metazoa; phylum Chordata; class Actinopteri; order Characiformes; family Serrasalmidae; genus Pygocentrus; species Pygocentrus nattereri. The sequence continues at coordinate 34,176,800 of NC_051224.1, forward strand.
GTTGGCCTTGGGGGGTAAAGGCCGGATATCGGCCCTTTAACTGCGTTAAACTAATATGTAAGCTATGCAGTTATGATAGATGGGAAAAGCACTTTTTAGCCACTTGCCACTTTAGAAGCATGTTTGTGGGCTGTTGTCCCACTAAATGACCCCCTGAGGCCAGGCTTTGTGCTGCACTGAATGTACTTGATTATATAAACACGAATTAAATATATTTCATCAGCACCGTGTTGTCTTCCAGTTAAGTTTCTTTAGATTTTTGCTGTTCTATTTTTTGTTTACATTTATATTTGGAGTCAGTTTAAAGGGAGTTTCATCAATTTGTAAACAATACACTTAAAGGCAAACTCCACTGATTTTTCCAAATTTCTGCATAATTAAATAAAATGTCAACAAAATGATTCCAAACAATTTGATGTAAAACGCCTCATTCTAGGGAAACTAACCAATCAGAATTGGTCACAGTGGTGGTGATAGGAACCAAACGTCTGACGTGTTTAATCCTTCTAAAAGTAGATTTAAGATGAAGTTTAGCTCTAAAACATATTTAAAAACATTTGTGGAGGAAGGTTATACAAAGGGTGTCCTAAGGTGAAATAGTCCCCAAAAAGAACTTTAAACATTATCAACGTTGCATAGAAAAGAAAGCTCAGAAGACGTGTGTAGGCTCACTGTTGGTTTTGGATAGTAAATAAAATAGCTATATTTGTGTTTTAGATATGGTGACCCCTGGTTCCAATCACCACCACTGTAAAGTAAAAAGGAAAAATCGGTGGAGATCACCTTTAACTCAATCCCTAAGACGCAAACAAACTTTGTAGAGAAACATATAGGTTCAGGAACCAGGAGTCATATCAACACATATGTGTGTATATATATATATATATATATATGGCTCATGGTTCCTGATAAAATATAATTTCAATAATGTGTTTAAGTCTAAAACCTTATTTTAAGACATTTGTAAAACAATTTAGATCACCAGCTCTGTGAACAATCCTGACGCAGTGAGTTTCTCTAGAACAGAGCATTTCACATAAAAAAACAATGCAAATGACTGTTTATATCTCTAAGACCAAATTCTGCAGAAATTTAGAAGAATCTGAACTCCCCTTTAATTATGAGTCAGGGTGCAGTGCATTCATGCGGCACGGAAAAAAAAGCTAAGAGAAATTCACATCTATTCAAAGGAGCCACACATTAAGGAGAGAATCAACAAGAGAGACATATTTAAAGACAATCCTCTACGATCTGACTGTTTAGGAAATCTGGCTGCTGATTCATCTTCCCACAACATGCAGCGCTGGACAGTACAGCAAAGTACACCACGTTTAGTTTAGTTTCACTACGTTTCCCATCATAGACGCATGTATAAAATAGTGTGCGTAGTACAGTTGGTGGGGCATCACCCCCTAAATGACCTAGTGCCATATGAATGAACTGTATTACACCAACACAATGCTGTTTACCTACTTTTGACAACAATTCAGGGCATCCCTTTTTCATTGCAGGCTTTCCACTGGTCAGAAGCCTTCTGTTGTTCTAGCGTCTTCATTTTTGACACTTGGAATAATCACAGTAAAGTTCTCAGCGCAGCAGATGGGACGGAGCGGCGGCCGTCTTTTCCGGAGGAGCCAGTCGTCTCGCCGCGACTTTCTACAAAAGCACAGATCAGCCTGTCTGTCACGTTTCGGAGCGATAAGCTGGCACACGCTTCGCCAGCTGTCTACACCGCTGCCGAGACCTGCACACACGCAAACACCCGCACCCTACCGCCACACACAGGTGTGCGAGAGCGGGCCGAGAGCCGTCGCAGCACCCTTACGCTCGTTAAAAGTGTCCCAGAGACACGGAACAGAAACGTTCATCACAGCTGCAAATTCTCTCCAAGTGACACTTCCACCATGTGCTTTACACCTAATACTGTCTTACAGACAAATCAGTGAAGAGGAATAACATCCTTCCACTCAGTATACACACTCTAACACACACATACACACATTAAAAACCAAACACACTCGCTTACACCTATGGATGGGTTCTGCTCTCATGCTTGTAGAGTGAAATTATTGTGGGAACAGTGTAATTTTACTTTACCATTGTTTTTTATATATATAAATATTAAGTATTAAGTATTGGGGTGCATGCTTTCCAACAGTCTCTGTAGCAGCACATATTACAGCATCCTCTGCATTCTGACATGAAAAAGGAATGACAGATGCCAGACTTTGTTTACAATCATTAATCCGAAAAACTTACATAATCAAACAAGTCTGTTGTAATTAGGTCAAGAAGTGTTCTGATGGATATTATTAGCGTATTATTATTATAATTATTGTTCTTATTATTATAGATGTAGTGTGGATCTTTAGTGTGTAAGGTTAAGGGATATATATATATATATAAAATCATCATGAAATGTATACACAATGTAAAGGGCAACAGGCATTTTAAAATTATGTCAAAAACTGTAAAACAATAGAAATGGAGATTTTTATGGAGGTTTATATATACATACACACACACACACACACACATATATATATATATATCACAATGAATGCATATTTATACATAGATAAAAAAAGATTGCCTTAGCAATAAATAATAAATAGTAAATACCACAAGCACAAGTATGAAAATGGTCTAACAAACATATTGATGTATGTAAAATCATTACTTGTTGTATTAATAGTGTTTGTATTTCCTCTAATATCAAACCAATACTTACTGCCCAGATAAACAGCCTTTTAAATATAACTGTGTAAGGTGCACACCACTGTATACATACACACCAAAAGCATACACACCCCTGGTCAAAAGACATTCTTCTTGACTTTCTAAGTGAACAGAAGCAGACCATATACAGTGGATAGACTCGAATGGGATTTCTCTGCCAATTTTATTGCACATTCTAGTTGAATGTATTGGAAAAAAATGTTATATAAAACATCAAATGTGTCATAACTTCGCACAGGCCACATTTTCATGTACGTGTTTCTTCTAATACGTTGACTTCAGGGCATTAAATGAATCAGTGCATTAAAATCAACATAACATGTAATATGACCAGACTTTTGCATACCACTGAATATGTACCACGTACTGTATTGTACACTGTAATGCATACAGCTCTATATTCATCCTCACAGTGACAGGATGATTTAATACGGCTGTGGTGTAGCACTACGAAAGCCGAGCGCAGCGGCCTTTGTGTGGTCACTCTCCGATTACAGCGCTCAACACTGGAGCGCTTGAGTCAACAGACAGCCACACACACACACCGTGGCACCGTACACTCAGATACAGACTCAAGCCACTCGTACTGGCGCTTGTACAAGCTTTTCAGGATCAATAAGACTGATCTCTCTCTCCTTCTCCCTCTCCCTCTCTCTCTCCCTCTCTCTCACTATGGCACCATACATTCAAACACAGGCTCCCTCATAGCCTCTCATACTGACACTTGTAGAGAGCTTTCAGGATCAATAAGGCTGATCTCTTACACAGCATGCTCTTATATGCGACTAATCCAATTGTCACTTTATCATTAGCTCCTTTCACTCGTCACTTTACAGCCTGCAAAAACGACCCAGCACAAACGCATGCTTGTCCAGATGTGCGCGTGGATGTTTAGTGGACGGAGGGTGTGACCTCCACAGGTCATGGAGTGTTTCTTTGGTTATATATGCTTAGAAATGTAAGTGCTAAAGGATTTGCAGCCTTTCAATGGACTCACACCTTTAACTCATCCTTTTTCATAGAGAAAAGCAGCAAATGTGAAATTTTACAGACGCCTACGGAATTGCTCAGCTTCAAAGGGGAATTCCACCAATTTGTCAAAATTCCTGCACAAGTCATTCTGAGCGGTTTGATGAGAAACGCACCGGCGCTCACAATTCCTACATTACAAACGTAATTATTTTATTCATCATTTTATCAGTAAACCTTGAAAATAGCAGAATGCTGGCAAATCTGATGAAAAGAAAAGTTCCTGTATTTTCTTTGGAGGCTATTTTGCCACAGATCACCTTGCACGTACCTCTCCGCTATGTGTGGATTTTCAACAAAAATACATTTTAGGCCAAAAGCTTGTCTCCAAACAATCATAAAACAGGCATCAGGCAGCATATTCGTAACTAGTTTCTTGTAATAACTTTCTGTGAGGAAGCTTTTAGAGGCCATAAACTCTTCAGAGGTCTGGTTTCTATCACCACCACTGAGAACAGTCCTGACTCGGCAAGTTTCTCAGCTGACGTTAAACGACTCTGAATGACTTTGTGTATGTCTTAATAGTTTATTTATGCAGAAATTGGTAAAACTAAATATAAGCAAATAATTGGTAAAACTAAAAATAAGCAAATAAAAGAATTCCCCTTAGCATGACCTTCCTGCTACAGTGATTGCTGTTAAAAAGCCATGTATCTATATTTTTTTGTCCCGTTTTTTCCATTTTTAGCATTTCAATAAGGCACATGTCCTTTGCACTGTGTGAACATTTAATGATGAGTGGACCAATAAAATGTTTATACACACACACACACACACACACACACACACACATATATATATATATATATATATATATATATATATATATATATAAAACTTATACAGAGGAAGGAAAAAAACTTCTTTGCATTTAATGTAAGTCAATGGAATCAGACATTTTTACAAGTTGTTTTGGGACATTAGTCTTTGTCCATTCATCGTGAAATTTATAAACAATGTAAAGGCCACCAGAAATTTTCAAGTTATGTCAAAAACTGAAAAACAACAAAAATGGAGATATTATAAACACACACACACACACACACACACACACATATATATATATATATATATATATATATATATATATACACACTCAAACAGCTGATGGCACTGGCGCTTGTCAGAAATATACACTGTTTCTTTACTCAGTGTATGTCTTCGCAAAAGACAGTGAAGAACGCTCCCAGCTACTGGCTAATTTGTCTGTAATTGCGGCGAGATGGCTCAACCATTTTCATGCAGCAAGCCGGCCTGCGAAATCACAATCCAACCATTTTACACACTGAACACACTCTACTTGAAAACACAACGTTGAGTGGACCTGCATCCTTTTTTTCTGTTCCGCTAACAACAGACTTTAGCAACATCCACCTTCACGTGTGACAAATTCTCATACTGTGGTGCTAATTCATCCAGAACCAAGCATCCTTTTCTAAAGCATAGACCCCAACCTGAGACCTCAGACCTGAAAGTGAAAAACACTACAAAATAAAGGTGGCTTTTGGCTGGAGCTTACAGACTTTACTCCGTATAAAGTCTTTACAGGTCCTTTCTACTTTAAAAAGGTTCTTAATACTTGACACATCTCTTGGAAACACCAAATGAAAGGTTCTGTAAGGAGCTAAATGAGTGGCAGTGTTTGGTTTTTACGAATGGAGGTAAAATTATTCAGCACTTTCGGATCCAAGCAGCTGGGATATTTTTGGTCCAAATGTCTTAGGCTCTAGAGTTTTAGAAATTAGGCTTGATCAATCTGACATCTACCAACTGAAAAGCCTAGGAGAAAGGCTAGCATGTTCTTGAAAAGCTGTATGGTGCCATAGCGTATGCATATTGTTGCTGTCAGAATCTGTTTTTGTCATTTTTCAGTTTTTCACATGATTTGAAAATGCATGTCATCCTTTACATTGTGTGTACATTTCATGACAAATGGACAAACAGAAATGGCCCAACATGACTAGGAAAAAATTCTGGTTCCATTGACTTTCATTAAAAGTAAAGTAAGTTTTTTTCTTCTCCTGTAAAGTTACCGTTTTGCAGATTTTGTTCTGACAACAGCAATAAGTTTGTTTTCCTCAGGTGGCCCTGACTTTTTAACATGCTTTTAATAAAAATAATATTTGTTGTAATATAACATTTTATTTTGTAAAGCTAAAAAAAATAAAGAGTTGTTCATAATGTTATTTCATATAGGTATTTTCCCATATATAATACAGATAAGACATAATACAACTGCATAAAGACACATACACATATATTACATATGGAGCATATTGTTGTTACATGTAGATCCTTAAATATGATGTGACATCATCAGTACATGTAAGCACTTATGTGCATATAATACTCATGAGATTTATGTATGACCTCATGTCCCAATAAGCTATAAAAACAAATATGTGTGTGTGTGTATGTGCTGGTAAGGCAGGTGCAGCTACACCAAACATCTATTAATGGAGCACTTGTAAAACACACACACACACACACACACACACACACACACATACACACACACCTGCGCACACCAATACATACACTTTGCAAATCAAAGCCACACTCTGTCTCTACCGCTCTCTCTCTCTCTCTCTCTCTCTCTCTCTCTCGCTCGCTCGATCGCTCGCTCTCAGAGCCCCTTGCAAAACACTCATTTCCAAATATCATTAGTGGCCTACAGCTGAAGCCATTAGCTGGTCACCTGTATGTTTCTAATGGGGTCATTACGGAGGTGGCCTGGCCGGCCGCCTGCTAATCGCCTACATGTTTCGGGGCAGCTGGAGAGAAACACTTGTTCCTCTGTGTTGCATTCCACCGCTCTCTCGTTTCGGAGGTGCTGGCTGAGAAAGACTGGGCACTGATTTTAACATGTTTGTAGCACAAATGCTGTTTATGTGCTGACCTCTCAAATTGCAGGAGTTCAAATATCGGCCCACACTTTCACTCCTCACTCTTATTCCTCACTTATTACATAATAATTACAGAGTAATAGCCTTAGAATCGAACTGTGGTGTTTAATGGGTTATGTGTTGAAATTCGGGAAGAGTATAGTTTTAATCAGTCCCCAAATTTTTAACCAAACCTGTTTTTGCGCTGACCTCTCAAATCCACACTTTCATTCCTTACTCTCAGACCCTACATGTTACATAGTAATTACAGGGTAATAGCCTCAGAATTAAACTGTGTGGGGGTTAACCATTTATGTGTCGAAATTTTGCTTAAACAGGCCTCAAATTCTGAACCAAACCTATTTTTGTGCTGACCTCTTAAAATGCGGGAGTTCAAATATGGGCCCACACTTCTATTCCTCACTCTCAGACCTCACCTATTACATAGTAATTACAGAGTAATAGTCTAGAATGAAACTACGTGGAGTTTAATGGGTTATGTGAACCAAACCTGTTTATGCGCTAACCTCTCAAACTGCAGCAGTTCAAATATAAGCTGAAAACTCTATTCCTCATGCTCAGATCTTGCTTATTACATAGTAGTAACAGAGTAACAGTATTACAATTAAAAAACTGAGCTGAAAGTCAGTGTAATCAGGCTTTAAATTTTGAGCCAAACCTGAATGTAGTCCGACAAGCCCTGTTTTGTTAATTTATAAAAACAAAATAAGAGTGGCCTAATTATGAGCTATCCAAAATAAAGCTTACATTATACTTTAAAGCCTTAACCTTCACAGACATCCACATACTGAGGCTTAATATTTAGCCATGGTGAACCATGTGAAATGATTAAGTCTTATTAATTTAGGTGTGATGACTGAAAGTCTGGACCCGTCAGTGGGTCAGTGAATCAGGAGGCCAAAAAAAACGTCCTAACGAGAAATCTTAAGCCGACCTGAGCCCAGCAAACGATGTCTGGACACAAACAAACCCCAGAATAGCCAGATTCTTCTGTATTCGGACAAATATTGCAATCTCTAGGAAGTCCGATTGTGTCCACCACGACTCACTGCCTTTCTCAGTTTCCTTCCTGACTCTGTCACATTGTCGGGCTGCAATACTACATAAAGAACAACTTGCTTAGCAAAGATATGTTTTCCCCGTCAGGTCTGAGAGGGTCAGGAGGCGGACTGGACCCTGAACCAAACTCTCCCTCTCTCTCTCACACACACACACACACACACACACACTCTGTCACTCTCTCGATCTAAAAGCCCCAGGGTCTGGACTTCATTAGGTCCGAAAGCCCCCTCCCTCCGCGAGCGCAGCAGAGGCGACATAATTCACTTTGCCAGGTTTTACAGTGCGGGGCTGGGGACGAGAGAGGGGGTCAAGTGAAATCTGTTCCCCAGCTGTGTGGACCCCCCACTCACCCCGTGGCCAGAGAGAGAGAGAGAGAGAGAGAGAGAGAGAGAGAGAGAGAGAGAGAGAGAGAGAGAGAGAGAGAGAGAGAGAGAGAAAGAAAGCGAAAAGGCAAAAAGATAAAGTAAGAGAAAGAGAGAGAGAGTGACAGAAAGAAAGGAGAAAGACAGGAAAGGGAAGGAGAAGAGATAAGAATATAAAGTATGTAAGAGAGAGAGAGATAGAGAGAGAGAGAGAGAGAGAGAAAGAGAGAGTGAGGAGGAAAGAGAAAGTGTGAGAAGGAAGAAAGTTAAAAAGGTATACTGAGAGAAAGAGAGAAACTAGAAAAATAGAAAGAAAGAGAGAGGAAAGAAAGAGAGACACAGAGAGAGAGAAGGAGAGCGAAGGAGAGAGAGCATGAGGAAGACAACAGATGAAAAGATAAAGCGTGTATGAGAGAGGGAGAGAGAGGGCAGAGAAAGAGAAAGAATGAGAGAGAGAAAAACTAAAAAAAATATTGGGAGAAAAAGAGAGAGAAACAGATAGACAGAAGTGCAGAGGAAAGAGAAAACATAGAAAGATGTAGGAAAGAGAGAGGAGGGATAGAGATACAGAAAGAGAAAAGAGAGAGAGGTAAAAGAGAGAGCAACAGATGAAAAGAAGTGTGTGAAAGAGGGAGAGAAAGGGCAGAGAAAAAGAAAGAGAGTGAGAAATAGAAAAAAAAAAATATATAGTGAGAAAGTGAGAAAAAGAAAGATATCAGATGAAATATAGAAAGAGAGAAAAAGATTATGAAGAAGAGAGAGGAAAGAAAGAAAGAGAGAGAGAGAGAGGGAGAGAGAAAGAGAAAGAGAAAAAGAGCATGAGAAAGAGAAGGGGTAAAAGGATATAGTGATGAAATGGAGAGAGAGGAGGGAGGAAGGGAGAGCTAAAGAGAGAGAGAGAAAGAGAGTAAGAGCTAGAATAAGAGAGAGAGAGAGAGAGAGAGAGAGAGAGAGAGAGACATTGATATCCATCTAAAACAGTCAATGTACTCGATTCACTCCGCCTGTCTCCACCTTCCCTTCCATCAACATTAATCCGGTTTGCATCAGATTCCAGAGTGAATCAGCTCACACACACACACACACACACACACACACACACACACACACATACATACACACACATCCCAGTCAAAAGCACACACGCGGTGACTGACGCTCGGTTCCCCTGCATGGAGACAAACAGTGTAGACACATCTCAACAGTGCTTCACTGGAAACGAGCAGCACCTACAGAACAAGCACAGGCACCAACTGCAAGCTGCACTTCCCCACAACCAGCTCATCAGCACCTCCAAAACAGTGTGAACACACACCTACACCACACACACGCACCAGCATGCCAGCCTCCACATCAGAGCACTCTGTTCCCAGCACCTTGTCACTCATATTCTCATCTGCTGGTTTTGAAATGGAAGGAATAAAGACTCTTGCAGCACTAATCCATCAGCCAATCACATTCCTCTCAACCAGTATATGTAAAGAACCTACACACCACTAATCTTCCCCACTTCGTGTGTCAGAATTCAGAAGGCTTCCTAAAAACGCAGCACGTCACTCATTTCTGTGTGTTGCTTATGTGAATGTCAGCTAAGCTGTAGAAGCTCATAGTTCCAACTTCTGTTCAACTACAGCCACTGTGGCTTTATAACAGTGTTTATCTGCTCTCAGATCATCTGCTAGGACGGGCTGAAATATGAGGAAAGGCCCATTATCAGACTTCATTAATCAGATCTGGAAATATGATCAGCCCTGATGTTATTATATTATCAGACTGGACAATAAACACCCTGATCGCAGCTCCACGGCTCATGTGAAGGTGTTGGTATTACACTGTTATGACTATATTGTAACTATAAGAAGGCATGCAACTCTGATTGCAGTAATAATAATGATGATAATAATAATAATAATAATAATAATAATAATAATAATAGTTTTATTTTTTATTTTCGTTTCATATATTTCTCAAACGGCGCCGATCAACCGGCACTGCGCGCGGAGTTTAAAATAAATAAATAAATAAATAAATAAACAAACAAAGTGTTCGCCGCGCTGCTGACGTTTAAAAAAGATCCAAACCGTACTGGATCTAATTGACCAATGAAAACCAATGTTTTTTTTTGTTTGTTTTTTTTTACGGTGAAATGTTTGTGACGTAATAAATCATTTGGACGCGTAAGAGTAAATCAGACTGTCCGGGCTGAAGCAGAGCCTCTCCGTCACTCCGCTGATAATATTACTATTAATAAAGATATTAATGCCACCTCAGCCCCGCTCCCATGGTGCACCGCCCGCGGTGACTTTAGCGGGTGAAGTGGTGGAAATCAGGCCTCAGCCAATCAAAAAGCCAGAGTAAATGAACACGTTCGGACCATAAATATAAAAAACATATATATCGCGTTTTCCCAGTGTGTGAACGAGTAACGTCTCCCTTCCCTTCCCTTCCCTTTCTGTTTTCCTTTCTTTCCAGCGTTTCTCACGCGCTGTTTAACTTGAGCCGCGAGCCGCGAACCTTTTCCCTTCTGCGCTCCGCTGAGCGAGATCACGCACGTGCGCGCATCCAGGGCCGACTTACTGCATTAAGTTGCGCGTGAAGACGGGAAAGTAGAGCTTCTCTCCCTGCTTAGCCCTTTCTGGTGATGTTGAGTTGTTGAGCGCGGGGTTAGAGCCGAGGCGGCTGCTTCCCGCGAGATTTTTGAAGAAGCTTTATGTATATTTTTTTTCCGCACGTGCGACAAAGGAAATATCAAAATAAATAAATAAATAAATCAATAAAACATCTGCGGATGGTAAAACAGAAGACCAGCCTGGCGCAACTGAGCGCGTGCTCGCTGGTGAAAGAAATAAAGCAGAGGGTAAAGTGCGCGCGCGCAAAAAAAAAAAAAAAAAAAAAAAAAAAAAAAAAACAAACAAACAAAAACTTCCCGCGTCTTCTGGTTGCCTCGCACACCGGCGACTGTCCGGACCACCTCTTCTGGACTGCTTGCGAGGTCACTTCAGTTGTACCCGTATAGTCAACATGAATCGCGCGCAGTTTGTAATCAGAAAAATAAAAAATACTTGCTCCAAAATAAATAAATAAATACATGATTGATACAGTTCATTGGTCGATATGACTGATCAGGATATGATCGATTATGTGTTGTATGGATCAGGCCTGTATTCAGCGTCACGTTAACGTCGCTCGAGCTCAGTGCGAGGTCAGTCTGCCGTCCTCAGCTCGTTTTATAGACACTCTGTTAACGGAAAGCCTCATCAAAGACGTTCTCTTTATTTGTTTGTTTGTTTGTTTGTTTGTTTGTTTCTGTGCTCAGCGAGCGTGGCGCTGGGTCTCCGGGACTGAGTTTCTTTAGAGAGTAATACAATTAGAAGAGTTGATAAAAGCTCACGTGGTGAGCCTACAGCCTGGTTTTGACTGCATTCGGGCAAACTGGTGCGCACGTCCCGTCCAGGCTGATCACATGCGCGGCGCTTCAACGCCGTCAGCCCTGCTTTACGTACAGTTTCGACGCTTCAATGCAACTTAGCGCCAGCGGTTCCCCTGCAGCGGCATGTACTGCACAGGTGCAAGGCTGCTTCAGGAGCGGAGCCTGGACGTGTTGCAGACTCTCGGCTGTGCTTTAAAAGTGGGAGTCAAGCGGCCGCACGCGACATTTGTAGTGGTCTGACTCCCCAGGAGGCTCGGTTTAAAAACTAAAACTTCTGGTCAACGCGCCTTGGGGGCCTCAGCCCGCAACACGACCACCATCCAAATGGAAATCTGGGCTGATTTTGGCTGCAGTTTGTCTGTTTAGCAGCTCAGATTCATCCCGTTCTGTGCTTACTTTAACTTTATTTACTCACTTTATTAATGAGATCATCATCATCAGCAGCAGCAGCATCAGCAGCAGCGGTCTAAAGTGCAGCACGAGGGGCCTTCTAACCGAATCGATCGAGCGTCAGTGAGGGTCAGAGCCATCATCATCTGAGTCTGGGTTGGTGTCCACACAGTAGCCTGTGCACGCGCGGCCGGCTCGCTGGCTTCATTAGGCTAAAGACGCACGTGAATCATGATGCTTTGGGGTAACTTGTGCTGGTTGTCTTTTTAGCTCTCGCGTTGATTCCGCAACTCTTTTGCGCGCGCGCTTCATGAGCCAACCTGCCCCACACACCCCTGCCTACCCCTGCCGCCACTGCGCGACCCTACACTTACCCACCCCATATACCCCGCACACCACCCACCTACATGCCCATCACACACCCTTAAAAAGACGGTTCTTCATAGGTTCTTCCATGAGTTCCATATGGAACCATTTGCGTGCTTAGGTGCAAAGTTCTTCGGATTGATGAAGACTGTGGAGAACCTTCTTGAAAACGGGTTCTTCTGGTGTTGTAAGCTGGGCGTCGTAACAATAGCAGGTGTTCGACTAGAACCATGCACATCAATCTGAAGAACCAGCTCAACATGCAAAGACCAACTCGCTTCTATGGTTCTAAAGAGAAGTATTCTCTTTAGAGGAGAACCCTTGAAGAACCATGTTTTATGAAGTGTGTACCTACCTTCTCACCCCACTGATATCCTACCGTGTGAGCCCAGAGGCAGATAGAATGTATTTACACGGCTTCAGCGGTGATGCAGTGACGGTGCCACTCGTGACTCCTGCAGTTTGTTGTGAGCACTTTATACCGAGTTTTCTCCAGTTTTTCTGTTGACACCTGCACCAACTCTTTGCACGCCTCGCACGTGGCGAGCGAGCCGTTCCGATCCCACCCCACCCACTCCCCCACTGCAGCACGCGGACGGTGTGTTTACCTCTGCGCCGCCGTGTTGGCGTCCAGGATCCCCGCGCTCTGCATCCACGAGCGCACGGGCGTCATGCCGCTGGCCAGCGGCTCTTCCTTCATGGTGAGCGCTCCCCGCGGGAGGCCGTCCTGGAGGGAGAACATGCGCGCGCGGCGGGCAGGCGTGCGTGCGTGCGGAAAGAGTGCGCGCGTGCGTGCGTGTGCGCGTGTTCAGCGTGTAATCCTCCTGCGCTCTCGGACACCAAAGTCCAGCAAGACGACAACAACAAAAAAACGGAGATTAAGAATAATTCTTCTTCCCTGTAGTGCACAAAAAAGCGCGCGCAAAAAAGTGCACAAAAGGTAGTAGAAGGGAAGGCAGGGGAGGGGGGGCAATTATCCAGAGCCGCGCGCACGCCGGGGGTATCGGGGTATCGAGGGGAGGGGGGCGTGCAAGGGGGGTATCCCAGCGGGGTCTCCTCTTTAGGGTTAGAGTCCAAAAAAAGAGGTAAAAATGGGGGGGAAAAAACAACAACAGCCCCAAGTTGGTCTCTTGTAAGATTAACCGGGGGTCTCCGGTTTAAGAGCGGCGCGCGTGAAGAAGGAGCGTCATCTCAAAGGAGGAGGAAGGAGGAAAAAAAAAAACAACAACAAACAACAAACAACGGGATCAGCCGGGATCAAGGAGGAGAGCAGCTCGGGCTCGTGGCGCGGAGAGAGGGAGAGAGAAGATGGAAAGAAGAAGGAGAAGAAGAAGGAGATGGAGAGAGGAGGAGGGAGAGGGGGAGGAGGAGGAGGAGGAGGAGGAGGAGAGAGAGAGAGAGAGAGAGAGTGAGAGAGAGAGAGGCGGGTGCGCACGCGGGATCGCGGGACGAAAGAGCGGGATGAAACGGAGCGAGCGCTTCAAAAAAAGGAGAGAAATGAAGTGATTACCGACCGAGAGGGAGGGATGGAGCGGGGAGGGGGGTGAGGCTCGCGCTCCCCGGGGAAGAGAGGGATTGGGTGGAGAGGGAGAGAGAGAGAGAGAGAGAGAGAGAGAGAGAGAGAGAGAGATAAACCTCCCTCCCTCTCTCCCTCTCTCCGTCCCAGCGCTGCTGCTCGGACCGGCCTGGGAGGGGGCGGGGCTTTGCCCTTAAAAGGAAACCCTTATTTGAATAAGGAACACCGCTCTCGCTGCCGATTGGCTGCGCTCGTCCCCTGCAGGCGCGGCTTCGCGAAAGTGGGAAAGCTGACCGAGTCGCGGAGCTTTCAACAGGCTGGCATGGACTGTAAATAGTGATCAATACTGCGCTATCGATTAGGTCACGATAGATTATGGCTGATATGAAACATTATAATCAATTCTGATAACACATTGAGATTACACATTGTGTTCAGGTACGGCTGACATGTACACCACGATCACACGCATTTTGATTGATTAGGCTGTGATCGACAGCTTGTATAACTACATCATCGATGACATGATTAATTATGGCTATCTTTGTCTACAAATTATGCTGGATTCGATCACAACTGATTACATTATGTTTGTGTGTCATCTGTACACTGTGACTAATGTACTCTGTTCATTATGACTGAGTACATTGTGATTGATGGGGCTTATGCATCATGACTGACTATGTCGACTGTCATTAGGACTGATTATGCAGCCTCTGTGCCATGAGTGACTCCATTATTGCTTATAGGTTGTGACTGATTCCGCTATAAAGGATTATAGTTGATATCGCCTATAAGTTGTGACTGATTCCATCACGGTCGATTACAGCCGATGTCGTATGCCGTATGATCGATTACATTATGATCTGTTATAGCCTGATATAAGCTGTTTATTAGAATCAGTAACTGGCAAACGGAAACAGCAGATGTGCTGGGGTTAAGGGCAACGCTGTAAGGTTAAAAGGTTGCACACCTGCTGTATGTGCGCCTGAATAAATAAATAAAAAAAATAAAAATAAATAAATAAATAAATAAATAAATTAGCTGTGTTAAACTATTTATAAGAGAGGAAAAAAGTGCATTTTATTCGAGCCACATAAAGCGTATTTCTAATAAACAGCAGTGAAACATAATAATAATAATAATAATCCATATTAATATTAATAATAACATTAATAATAATAATAATAATAATAATAATAACAAACCTATGATTTCTGTTGATGGTCGTTTGTCGTGATTGGTGGTAGTTTCAATAACCTTATTAAATAATATATGATTAATTAAATAATAATGAAATAATGACTTCGCCGCACTTATTTGCCTGAAATCGATATTTCACGCGCCTGTTTGATGCTTTTTCTGCGCAAACGCCTCGTAATAGCGCGGCATTAATCAGAATTCCTCAGCAGCGGCGGGAATGAAATATTAATCAGAGAGAGAGAGAGAGAGAGAGAGAGAGAGAGAGGTTAAAAACGGTCCCCCGGGTTTATAGACCCCCCTCCCGCAAATGAACCCTAACTCACTAGATATGGGGGGATCTCGTGCAGTGTTTAGAAGAAAGAGTGAGCACGAGCTCTGCGCTGTTCATCTCCAAAGTCTTTACCTGACCTTACGGTTATTATCATTATTATTATTATTATTATTATTATTATTATTATTATTATTATTATTATTATTATTATTATTGTTCTCTTACCTTTCTATTCATATTAAAACACCGTTATTTTTATGCGACTCTTCAGAGTTTTGCACCTTCAAATGAGCTTAACAGGTTTAACACACACACTGAAGAGACATCTGTCTGCACGAGCAGAGCGTGATACTGACATCCTCCGCACGAGCCGCACGTGTCCCTCGCGCTATAGGCACATAACAATCGGACCCTACACGGCGCTGTACAGTGAAATAAAGGGCAGCAGCGGAACGACTGGACGCTCCGTGTTAGATGGTTATACATACACACACACACACACACACACACACACACACACACACACACACACACACACACACATATATATATATATATATATATATATATATATATATACATATATATATAAATTCTAAAGAAGCCTTTAAATCAAAGGGTTCTTTAATGAGTTCTACGTTCTATATAGTTCTATATAGAACGGTTAGAAAAAGACACACTCTTCAAGGGTTCTTCAGTGAAGAGAATAGTTCTTGAGCTCTGCATGCTTCCATTGGCACTTTGCATGGGGAAATGGTTCTTCAGATCGGCGGAGACCGTTTTGAAAGTGGTTCTACCACGGCACCCAAAAGGGTTCTCCTGTTGTTATTGTTACAAGCTTGACTTCTTAACAGTAGCAGAAACCTATAGAACCAGTCCCCCGTGCAAAGTGAAGCGTGCATTCAAGCATTCAAATGGTTCTGTGTAGAACTCAAGAACCATTCTCTTCACTAAAGAACCCTTGAAGAGTGTGTCTTTCTCGGTCCTCACATCAGAAAGTGGGCTCGCGAGCTCCATGACGCGCCAGATGTGTCCGTCTCGTGCGTAAAAGACATCGGATGTATTTCACACAGCTGTGAATCTCAAGCTGATCTGACAGCTTTCAGTCCGGCGCGTGGAGTTTCAGGCCGGGCGAGTCTGGTTAAAACGGTGTGATGCAAATGAGTTGTTTGTCCACGTCATCATGTCATATTTACCTTCTGCTCCCTGACCTTGACGTGTAGATCTAAACATCTGCATTTAAGAGCATCTGTAAAGACCGGCTGACTGACTCGGCGAATGAATGAATCAATCAATGAATCACTGAATCAGTGAATCAATCAATCAATCACTGAATCAATGAAAACAATGAATAAAGCTGGGGCATGTTGATTTCAATGCACCACTGTGTGAATATGATTATCTTCCACATTTAAACTTATTTATATCAGCTCATCGATGTGTTTGATTGATTGATTGATTGATTGATTGATCCCTCGAATAACGCTTTATTTGGATAACCCAGTGTTTCTGCTTTGCACACTCGCAGCTTCACTTCAACTTACTTTCAATTAAATGTCGATTCAGTTCACTTCAATTCTCCCTAAACCTGCCCTGACTCCAACCCCCACCTTAACCTGAACCTCAGAGCCTAAATCTAAACCCAGTCCTGGCCCAAATCATATCCTTAACGCTACAGAATAAAAACATTCACCATATTTTTCACCAGTTTCACCAAAAAAGGTGTTAAAACTTCTGTTCTGAACATCTGTAATCTATAGGGGTCTGCCCAAATACAGTGGGCCTGATTAATCCCCCCAGGCTGCTGTAAGTTTTCATCCATTTGAGAGCAAAGCTTCGTGTTTACGCCTCTGTCCAGTGCTGCCACCTTGTGGCCATTTGTGAAAAGATCACAGTTCAAGTTCAGCCTATTTCTGTAAATAGTTTAAGCATATCAGCAGTAATGATAGATTATCGGAGCGTTACCTATACACAGGCCTACAGCTCATGGTTACAGTGTGGTGGATTCAGCCCTGATCTCACTTATTTTTGGGAATAGAAGGGGTTAAACCAAACAGCTATATTCCTAAACCCACCTCCTTATATCTACACTCATTGTCCATTTCATATAGGTGCACATTGTAGCTCTACAATAACAGAATGTAGTGCATCTGTTCATCTGCTTACTTTTTTAGCCCACTTTCACTCTGTTCTTCAACGATCAGGACCCCTACAGGACCACCACAGAGCCAGAATTATTTGGGTGGTGGACCCTTTTCAGTACTGCAGTGGCACTGACGTGGTGGTGGTGTGTTAGTGTGTGTTGTGCTGGTCTGGGTGGAACAGACAGGTCCACTCACTGCCCACTCTATTGCCTTGTAGGTCCACCTTGTAGCTGTAAAGTCAGAGACAGCAGCTCATCCGCTACCGCACAGTTTGTGATGGTCATCCTCTTGTCCTACATTGTTCCAGCAGTGACACTGAGCTGTTTAAAGCTCCAGCAGCACCGCTGTGTCTGATCCACTCTTACCAGTGCAGCGCATACTAACACACCAGCACCACGTCAGTGTTACTGTACTGCTGAGAATGATCCACCACCTAAATAATGCCTGCTCTGTGGTGGTCCTGTGGGGGAGACCAAGAAGCCAATATGCAAACAAAGAATCTTTAAATTCTTACATTTTTTAAAAATTGGCTTTATTGCATAATTAAAGACAAATTACTTTTAGAAGTGCAACAAAAATACACAAAAATGAGCTGAACCTATTGTAAGTGCACATTTTTCCTACTTTTGAAAATCTATTTGAAAGTAAAAGTCGCCATCTGGTGTTCAAATAGAGAACTGCATGGCACGTTTTGTAGAAGTCACTGCTGTGGGAAGGAAAGTCTGAAACACACAGACATGCAGCAAAAAAAGCCCATCATCAATAGAGCCGTCTTATAATTCATCTCTCGGCTTCTTCACGCAGGCCTTTATTCCGTACATGCATGCCTGGAAGGAACTCATTATTCCTGAAAAAGCAATGCACAGCATATACGAGTTACTAGAACATCACCAACTAACTGCACTTTAACAGTAGAGCATTTACTTCCCTCTCAGAAGCCCCTGCTCAGACCACTGCAGCTACTGCAGGTCTGTCTTACCATTTCACTTTCTGATTCTACGCTCTGAAAAAAAACGATGGTTCTTCAAGGGATCTCTGGTAAAACAATGGTTCTATACAGAACCACAAATGCTCAAATAACTATTTGCATGCTTTAATGGATCATTGCCTGGTGAAGTGGCTCTTTAGATTGATGGCAAATGTGGTGTATATGATTCTATGTAGAACCTTTCTGAAAGTGGTTCTATACAGCACCAAAAAGGGTTCTTCTATCGTTACAATGTCAAGCTTGTAACAATAGCAGAAACATATACAACACATCTCCATCATTCTGGAGAACCATGCTCTCTTGGGCTCCAGGCTGGAGGAATTTGCATTCGTTTTCAACGTTGTACAATGTTTGAATTGGCAGAAGCACGCTTACTGCCAAGATAAAAGACTTTTGCACAGCCCTGTATAATATAGAACACAGTGACTCTCCAGTCCTGGTATTGGTTTTACCTGTTTGTTTGTTTGTTACCATTCCTTCAACACACTTTTCAATTGCACAGTAGGCTGTGTCTGAGAGAGAGAGAGAGAGAGAGAGAGAGAGAGAGAGAGAGAGAGAGAGAGAGAAAGATTATTTTGATATCATTTAATGGTTGTACAGTGAAAACTGAGAGCTTTTTTAACTTACATTGAACATCCTTGTCCCCCTTAAGACTGTAAGCTGAAAAGGAACAGAGAAATGCTGTGAGATGCTGTAGAAGACGCCACCAGTAACCTGTGTGGTGGCTTTTCTCTTTGCTCAGATGTAGTCGATTAGCTAAGATATGTTTTCTGACTGAAGTTTGCTCTTTATTTTTGCACTGGAGCGACGAGCCAAATGTAGCTAACAAGCAAATGGAAGCTTGTAGCTGACCAGTTAGCACTGTGCAAACTGCATGCCTAAACTGTCACATGCTTGCGTGAGCTGTTACTACTGTATTTATCTATAAACCTCTGAAGCTGTGTCGTCATTTTGAAGTTGGTATTATGCCCATTAGGAGTGGACTAGCCACTGGAGGCACCATAACAATTTCCAGCAGGCTGCTATGTGCGTGTGGGCCGCTAATAGAGTGAACAATAGAGAAATGCATGGTCGTCTCCAATGTAGGCCTATATAAAATGAATGGAGATCACTGGGGACAAAAGGCATGTGCCTGGCAAATATTGGTGCAGATGGGGTCAGTTAGCTAGTTCACTCAGTCTACTTGTTGACTAAGGCTACTGAGGCCTATTTTAACGTTAGTGTACAATCACTCACTGGCCAATTAGCTAGCTAGATAACTTGCAGTGACTCCAGTTCTCAGCCAAGCTACAGCTCCTTTGACGCTGGAATTGAAGGGTATTGGTGGGGGGCATGTCACTGTGGTGGTAGTGGGCTGGTCTAGACAAAAGTCCAAGGTTGAGTTTAGTTCCTAGTCCAGCCCTAATGCCCATGTAAGGAACTTCGACTTCTAAGTCACTTCTCCTTCTGGGTCTCGGGGGGTGTTGGAGCCTATCCCAGCTTGTCATCGGGTGGAAGGCAGGAACTTTGATGCAATAAACATATTAGATGGTGTCAAAAGTTGACGCCTTAAGCTTAAATTCACATTGTTGAGTAGTATGGCTAAACATAGTTAGCTGGAGAGGAAGACCTTATCCTGTGGAAAGTACTCAGCCAGCCAGCTAACATGGAACCAAATTAAGACAGCTAGATTAATGTCTTTACATTCTTGCGATTGGATTGTTGAGAATCATTATTTAGTCTGAGTACTGTTGTAATACTACTTTGTCAGTCATCTATCCAACAGAGCTGTACCAAAAATCCAGTAGCAGAAAGAAAGAGAAGAACAGAGAAGAACATGATTTTCTTTTATAAAGCAAACCGCCTTGGCTATTAAGTTGTGAAGGGAAATCTTTAGGCACTGTGGGTTAAATGAGTAGAGCTAACACTAGAGCTAACAGTTAACATTAAATGAAAGGCAGTTGTCATCTTCTATACAAGGTAGATTCTTTTCTGCTCTGTGAATGATGTGGAAACATGTTGATTGTTGAGCTAACATTGGGAAAGGAGAAATACCTTTTCTTACTTCAGCTATCATTGTTAGCCCAGCACAGGGGTCAGCAACATCGGACTCTTTTAAAGCCCTGTTGTGGCTCCCCAGCAAAATTGGAGTTTTAGGTAAAAATAAAATGATCCTCCTTGGCAGTAAAATAAAGCTCTGCTTTTCGTTCTAACACAGTTTTAGGATTAAATGGTCTTGAAAGCTAATGTATTACTGCTAATTCACCAACTCACCAGGTTGGCGCACAAACTGCTGGTCAGATAGCGATGCAGCAATGCCGATAACGATCTTGCCTAACTAGTTCTAACAAAAAGGCAAATCGAGGCAAAAGGCAAAATTTGGAGATGCGTGGACTTGTTTGCATTTATAACCACACTTATTTGGTGCCACAACAACATTCTGGCACCTCAGGCACCATTTAAGGTGGAACGGGAAAATTTGAACAAGAAGCTGGCAAATGAGAAGCTGACTTTACCCTAATAAAAAAAATTGTACGTTGAGAGACATTTTACAAGTACTGTTCTACAAGTGAAGTTTCCTGCCAGAGATGTGAGAAAAGGCCTAGCCGCACTAAGTTATTTCAGACTCTCTGACACATTAAGGCACTGGCATTTTGTGGTAATGTTAGCAGTGACATAATATACATTAGACACTGGCCATCTTAACCTGCACAACTACTTAACACTAACTTAAATATCCACCTGCTAGTCTAAAACTGGAGATATTACAATAGTGCCATGAAATAAACCGTTCTATGGTGTCAGCTTTCAACATTTACTGTTATCCATGTGAGAAGTGAACTCTGCCGGAATCGTCCATCAACTTTTGACAGCATCAATTACACTATTTGGACAGAAGTATGTGGACACCTGTATAAGACACCCATATGAGCTTGTTGGACATCCCATTCTAAAATGATGAGAATTAATATGGAGTTGCAGCTATAAGAGCCTCCACCGTTCTAAGAAGGCGTTCCATGGCACTGGGAACTGGGTGAGGGGGGGAAATGTTTAAAGGACAGGTTTGAAACATTTTTCCCATGGAGATCAAGTGCTTCCACCCAGAGTTCCTTCTTTACAATATTCTTTGATCCATTTTCATGCATAACAGGATGTCAGGGCTACTTTGCATTGCACAATGCTACATCAGTGGCTATTAGCTTCCATTACTTAGCGGCTTTAGCATCGTAGCTCCAGTGCAAAGGTAAAAGCAAACTTCAGGTGTCAGTTATCTTCGCTGATTAGCTGCGCTGTCACTTTAAAGCTGCAGAATTCGATTGACAGCTAACAGCCAACAACTTACTGGAGTTTTCATAGAGAAGATCATATCCCAGTTTGAAGCATGGAACAATAGCATCAATCGTCCTTTTAAGGCGACAGCCTAAGACAGATAAAAGAATGTAAAAAGTTGGGAAAAGTTGTTACATTAATTCTTTAATCCTTTTTCTGACAGTCATACTAGCATAATAAATCCATGTATCATGTAACCTACTTTTATTACAGGTAATTTTAGATTATGGCCCATTTCTACTGGGCCATTGATCATGAAACGTTCACACAACAGCAGCTGTGTTTGTGTCGTAAATATATCAAACACAAAAATTACGTTATTTATGTTTTGACTCGCAATATTTGTTTTTAATCATTGCTGAATGGCATCGTTACAATGGATATCATTTCAGAATTTGATGCAATACCTTCAGTGAAGCATATCTTCTTGACTCCCGCCTCCAGTTCTTTCTGAACACATTCTTCAATAATAACAATATGTCTCGGTTAACTCAGAGTCGTTATGCAAAGGTTTTGGCATTGATTTGATTATCTAAAAGTGTAACACTATTTCTGCATGGAATAAACTTAAATATGACAAATTTTAATAAACATGTATTGTTTATTTGCTGAATTTAACATTTTGGAAACATCTACAACATAAAATGTAACATGAATAAACATGTATAATGTTTATACTGGACAATATTGGACAATACTCAAGTCCAAACACTCATACCCAGCTAACTAGTATCTTCCAATAACTAATATCTAATAATTAATATCTTTCGGTGCTTGATTTTGGTTTCACTTCTTTCGAAGCGAATGCTTAACCTCTTAAAGGACCCGTTTCATGGAAAACTGAAACTGAAAACATTGCTTAAGTTTTAAAATGCTCTGTTCATCAAGCATAAGTTTATGACCATCTCCTTGTTTCTGCACTAACTGTCCATTTTATCAGCTCCACTTACTATATAGCTGCACTTTGTAGTTCTACAGTTACAGACTGTAGTCCATCTGTTTCTCTGCATACTTTGTTAGCCCCTTTTACCCTGTTCTTCAGTGGTCAGGACCCCCATGGACCCTCACAGAGCAGGTACTAATTGGGTGGTGGATCCATAAAATGGATTTCAAAAATTCACTCACTTATCACCTGTGTAAATGTGATGTGACAATAAATATGATTTGATTTGATTTAATTTAAAGGCACAGTAACATTAAAACCCTGGTTAATTCTATGGGGTAATGAGAGGTTGGAAAATGTTCAAAAATCAATGATGTCTGATGCATAAACCCACAAACACAAGTGGACCTCAATGAAAAATACACTAAAATACAGAACTTGAGCCATTTAAAGCCAGACACAGCCCTGAATGTACCAACCTAAAAGATTAAACATAAACAGTGCTGTAAGACTCAGAATCAAAACTGAATCCAATCCAATGTGTAGTTGTGTATAACGCAAAAAAGGTTAAACTCCAGGTTAATAATTTCTCACCTTCAACTGCTTTTACTGGGAACGTGATGCTTTCACTTTCGCCTCCTACACCCACACCTGTTTTAAAGGTACATTTAACAGTTAACAATTCCTGAGTCCTGTTTTCTACATTACAAAGTGAAAGACAGCTAGATGTGGATATAAATCCCATTTTTTAGTTTATTTCTCTATTTTACATAAAGACTTGATGCAGTTCAACTTACCAGCAATGATCCCAGCAGCGAGGATATAAATATACACCGACATGTCTGACGAGTCCAGAACGTTTCAGCAGAGCGGTTTGTCTCCTCAGTACAAGTTATATTCACTTTGAAGAGGATCTATGCACCTGTGATCCAACTCAGCTGTTCCTATTAGTCAACAAAAAGTGAAACCAAACCAGCCAAACCGTCATATGACAATACGCCACTGACAGTTTGCTCAGCAACAATCACACCAGTACTGCAAGCAATAAATGAAAGTAAATATGTGCATATATTTACAGCCTGGGCCATCTGTATATACATATACATACACACACCCACACACACACCCACCCACACACACACACACACACACACACACACACACATACACATATATACACATATATATACACATATACACACACCTAGGCCATCTGTGTGTGTATATATATATATATATATATATATATATATATATATATATATATTATACACACACAGATGGCCTAGGCTATAAGAAGATTGCTAACACCCTGAAACTGAGCTACAGCACGGTGGCCAAGGTCATACAGCAGTTTTCCAGGACAGGTTCCACTCGGAACAAGCCTCGCCAGGGTCGACCAAAGAAGTTGAGTCCATGTGTTCAGCGTCATAAACTGAGGTTGGCTTCAAAAAGCATGAGTGCTGCCAGCATCGCTGCAGAGGTTGAAGAAGAGGGAGGTCAGCCTGTCAATGCTCAAACCATACGCCGCATCAACTCAGTCTGCATGGCCATCGTCCCAGAAGGAAACTTCTTCTGAAGCTGATGCACAAGAAAGCCTGCAAACAGTTTGCTGAAGATAAGCAGTCCAAGAATATGGATTACTGGAACCATGTCCTGCAGTCTGACGAGACCAAGATAAACTTGTTTGACTCAGATGGTGTCCAGCATGTGTGGCGGTGCCCTGGTGAGGAGTACCAAGACAACTGTCTCTTGCCTACAGTCACACATGGTGGTGGTAGCATCATGGTCTGGAGCTGCATGAGTGCTGCCAGCACTGGGGAGCTGCAGTTCACTGAGGGAAACATGAATTCCAACATGTATTGTGACAGTCTGAAGCAGAGTATGATCCCCTCCCTTCGGAAACTGTGCCACATGGCAGTGTTCCTACATGATAACGACCCCAAACACACCTCTGAGATGACAACTGCCTTGCTGTAGGTAAAGGTGATGGACTGGCCAAGTATGTCTCCAGACATAAACCCAATTGAGCACCTGTGGGGCATCCTCAAGTGGAAGGAGGAGGAGTGCAAGGTGTCTAACATCCACCAGCTCCGTGATGTCATCATGGAGGAGTGGAAGAGGATTCCAGTAGCAACCTGTGCAGCTCTGGTGACTTCCATGCCCAAGAGGGTGAAGGCAGTGCTAGACAATAATGGTGGTCACACAAAATATTGACACTTTGAGCCCAATTTGGACACGTTCACTGTGAGGTGGGCTCATATGTGTTACCAGCTATTTAGACATTAATGGCTGTGTGTTGAGTTCTTTTCAGAAGACAGTAAATCTGTACTGCTAAGCTTTAGACTAAGTTACATCCAAGTTTCATTTCTATAATGTTGTCCCATGAAAAGATATAATAATAAAATATGTGCAGAAATGTGAGGGGTGTACTGACTTTTGTGAGATGCTGTATATATACACAGCCATATAAGTGGATCGGACACAGCTGTGCTGAGCATGCTGTGACCACTAATGAAGGGTAAGGGGTTGACCAACACAAACTATGCAGCAGCAGATGAGCTACTGTCGCTCTACAAAGTGGACTGACAATGTAGGACTGTCTAATAGAGTGGACAGTGAGTGGACACAGTGTTTAAAAACATCTGATCCACTCGCACCAGCACAACACACACTAACACCCCCCCCACCAGTGTTACTGCAGTGCTGAGAATGATACACCACCCAAATACTACCTGCTCTGTGAGGGTCCATGGGGGTCCTGACCACTGAAGAACAGGGTAAAAGGGGGCTAACATGGTATCAGAGAAACAGATGGACTACAGTCTGTAACTGTAGAACTACAAAGTGCACTTACGGTAAGTGGAGCTGCGGAGGCTGTAATGATACGGCAGTCTTAGAAGTTGGTTGCGTTTTGAACTTTTTCTGTTTCGTGTGATTCAAGTGATCTCAAACACAGACATGTTGAGGTCTGGACTCTGAGGTGGTCAGTTCATTGTTCTGAGAACACCAGATAACCTTTGATTATCTGCTTTTTTTCTATTGTCTTTTCTCAGTAAGGGCTTCTTGGCAGCCCCACATCCTCTCAGACTCATAGTGCTGAGTTGTTTTCTCACAGTGAAGGATGGACAGAAATGTCCGTGGAGCTTGATTTTCTCCTCTCTCTCAAAGACGAAAGCTTTAGTGTTGGTGATCTACCAGGTCTTGTTAAACATCCCATTTTTCTCCGTATTTTTTTATACATTTTTGAACTCCAGTTTCAGAAACCTCTGATTTTTTTTACTCTTATTCTTTAAATTGACTCTTTCATGCATATTCATAATCTTATATCTAATGTCCACTGAAATCACTTGTATATGGTAATTGGGCATGATAAAATGGACAATATGTATGAAATATATCTACAGTGTGTGTGTGTGTGTGTGTGTGTGTGTGTGTGTGTGTGTGTGTAGTTCATTTACACATTTTGTGGAATACAAAAGTGAAAGCATCAGCTTTACAGACGTTCCAGTAAAAGAAACTAAAAGCACCTATGCAGCCTCATTGGTGATGCCCCTCATAAACAAAAACAATGCATGGCCACGGCTTAGAAAGGCGTGGCAACGAGATGATAAAGTTGTGGCCATGGGGACGAGATCCTAATGTGTGGCCACGACTGACTCTTGACCACAGCTTAACGAGGCATGATCTGCCTTACTAAGACGTGGCCACGAGATAATTATCTCGTTCCCACACCTTTGTCGTAGTAGGATCTCATTCCCACGCCTCAATACGGAGTGGCCATGCCTTGTTTTTGTTCACACGGGTGTCACCAGCAGGGCTCCTTAAGAACCACTACAGCCTACCTTTCGTGTTTATTAACATAGAGATGTTACGTTGAGATCTCGAGAAAACACTTGTTGTTACCATGACATCCCAAGACAATTCAGTCACGAACTCCAGAAAATTATACCTGCCTCACGGCCTCTTTGGACTCCTGTAAGAACCAGCAGAGAAGCGTTTTCCTCCTCTCCCTGGAGGGAATGAGCTTTTATACTTCCATCCCGCACGAACAGACTTTATTCCTCCCGCTCGCTGTTGGGAGGTGGTGCTGGTGGTCTGGGTGTGTGTAGCTCCGCCAAGAGGAGACATTTTGTGGGGAGAGAGAGAGCAGATTCACACAGACGCTCGGCCCGGGGTCGGACGGACCTGCCAACTTTCGGTTTCTTCACGAACAGCGCACATTTAGCGACGATTGAGCGGTTCACCGTGGTTAATTAAGAGCGTCTCTTTATGATCGACCCGTCGCTGTCCTCGGCTTGATCGTTAGCCGGATACATTTAATCGGATTGGCGCTCAGTCCGATAGTTTAGCTTAGCTTAGTTCACTGTCCGCATTGCTTGGCTAGCGAGCGAGAAGCTAAGCTAGCCGGCACAGCAGAGCAGCTCTCCGGCCAACACTCCCCCGAACTATCGGCGACCGCACAAACACAGAATGGCGTTGAAACGAATTCACAAGGTAATTTGTTCTTATTTCGATTAACAGCTCAATCTTGCCTGAAGGCCTGACCCCCACGCTTCGAACAGCTGTGTACTTGTTAACGGGCTAACTCGGCTAATCTGTGTTTTTTGAAGCTAAAGCTAGGTTAGCATGTTGTATTTGTGAGAGGCAAGCTAGCGTATTTTTCAGAAATATCTACAGCCAGCGAGCTTTTATTGTCTGACTAGGCCAATAAGTCATAAAATGGCTCGCTCATTTTTCTTTATCTGTTTCAGTTAACACTAGTTTGTAACGTTAAATGTCGCAGAATAACTGAAATCGATAGTTAGATAACCCGGCTAGGTTAGGCACGCAAAGGCAGATTTATAGTGTAACGTACAATAAAACGCATTTTGCAGTTGATGTAATGTGGCTAAATACGCTGGGAATGTTTAGAACAGCTGTTGCCGTTTAAAGCACGTTTGAGTCAGTTGGGATATTTGATGACAGAGTTTGAAAATTGAGAGAACAGTTTTTCAATTAGCTAGCCTAGCCTAGCTAGCCAACTAACCTTAGCAACGCTGCTGCAGTCGGTAACGTAACGTTAGTTCGCTAGCGGTAAGCTTGCTAACCCACTGAAAGACTATGGCAAACGTTTTAATACTTCTTCTCTTTATTCGTTGTTATTATGAGTCAGCTAGCAAACACGATATGAACGCAGTGTGTCCCAGTGCTTTTTCTTCTAAATGCAGTTGAGTTAAGGGTAGCAGGCTTCAGACGCGAGAGGCCGGTTTCATATTTTGGTGGTAAGTTGTAAAAGGCTACTCTTGGCTGATCCTCGATCTAAAGTTAGCCAGCTCTAGATGCAGCTTCTGTTTGTTCAAGGAACCTTTTGTTGTAGTTATATGTCAGATAGTCTAAGAGCTGGGTGTTAGTGTCTGTCTTAATGAAATGATGCTTGCGGGGGCTCTGATTTTGATGCTGTTCATGAAAGCTGAAGTGGATGGACCAACTGATGACTTGTAAGAAGCCTACTGAGGAAAGGGCTGAATAGGGAATGTAATGTACATGCTTTGGTGCTCTTGGCATCATCAAAACAGTGAGTAAAAACTGGGCAGTTTAGTTTCAGTATGTGTGACTGTGTGGCCTGAGGAGAGGATGTTGAAATGTTTAGAGCGTTTACAGACCATATTCAACCGTTTTGTTAGTTACAAAAGCTGGGAAATTCATCTCTTTAGAGTTGTTCGGAGTTTGGTGAGGCAGAATAATCGCCCGACAGGTAATTGTGTGTATCAGGAGTATCGAAACATCTGGAGTTTTAACCTGTTCTGACAGCTTGTCAATCTGTCTGAAAGATAACAGTTTGCTATGTTAAAAGCTTCAGGAATGGCTGCTCAGAACAGGCTTTTCAATAAGTGACGCCGTAGTGTGAAGATGTGAGATGTTGCACAATCGGCCTATTGTTGAACTTGGCATCGGCACAGTTTTTCCCTTTACATATGAATTCATTAAAGGCGTTTCGCTGTCCGGGGTAGTCGAGTTACAGCCTTGGCTGTGTGGTTATGTTAAGCCAAATGCTGATTCTGTAACATTTAATTGCTCTTTCTTCGGTGCTGGTGAGCTGAGTGGCTTGGACAAGCATGTCCGGCAGGCTGCAGATGGGGCTCAATACAGGAAACACAAACCCTGTTGTTGCACAAGTCACTTATTTTTGCTTTCTCGAGTGCAGACATTTTCTCTTCCATACCCCATCAGTGATATGCAGGCGTAAAAATAGCCACTGCTGCTGTTATCCCTGCCCTATATTGGTGTGCTGTATTTGTGTCATACTTTTAAATGATTATGCATCCTTTCTTCTCGGCTTAGATGGAAGCATAATTTCTGGATGTAAAGAAATGAAAATGGTTTTGAACGGAGCTGGTCAGTGGTGATGGGCAGTATTAAAGTCAATGTTTGTCTTCTAAAGAATGTCTAACAAACCCGACAGCTTGTTTTGATTGAACTGTGGGGAGGAGGGGATAAACATGCTTGTATTTTTACTCAGAAACTGCTGTGGTTTCACAGTTAATGCTGTAGGTTTTAAGTCATTTTTGTTAATACAATGGTTACAGCTTGTTGTGTTAAGTTAGCTCATATGCTGCCTTTATCACAGCCTAGTATTATTGTTAGGCTTTAAAGGGGAATTCAACCGATTTCTCAAAATTCAAACTATGAAAGTCGTAAAGAAAATCGCAAAATCCGGGAAAACAAGTTATCAACATTACTTATGAAACACAACCACACTACCTTACAGTCTTGCCTAGTATGTTCAGCATTTAAGACTCAAGCCAGAACAAGTGAAATTTTTTCTAGTCATTTTTGGCCAAAGTAACAGGGCTGAACTTTGATTTGTATAAAATAATCATATTTTTAAAATTGCAATTTCACCCTTAGTGAAAAGCAGGGGTTATGTTTTTGCCTCAGCACAGAAAAACAGGAGAAGTGCTGAAAGGAGTGTTTTAAAGACCGACAGCATTTCAGGGCTGACGCAGGACATGGAACTCCAAATAAAAGAAAATGCAAATGTGACTTTCTGCATCTGAAAACAGTGGACAGTGCATTTTTCTGACATTTACATAGCCCAGACTTGCTGGTCATCACGATAGAAGAAATCTGTCCCAGATTCCCAATACTGTCATCATTTAGCTCAAGCATAACGATATCCACAATATTGACTTATCGTCCTTGTTCCAAACCTCAAACTCATTTGACAGTGTTTTGAAGTGTTAAAGAGAATATGAAAGTATGAAGTGACTGTAAACATCTGGCTTTGATTAAATGGTAGTTTGTGTTTCCCTGCTTACATGCGTGTCGCTGTAAATTGTAGTAATTATGTATACAGCGTTTTTTTTTTTCACTGTACATGTGTAATATTAATATATCATTGCTGCCACACTTTCCTAATCTGATTACATTTCAGACCAGAAGGTTTGTTTATTTGCATCGCCTAGTATTTGGAGAACGTGTGAGTTCAGGCTGGTCCAGCAGCAACTTAAAAGTTAAGTAGTGTGGGATCCCTAATGTTTCAGTCGCCTCAAAAAAAATCTGCTGAAGCCAGTCTCACAGTGTGAGATGTCAGGACTTCTATAATCTGTTAGGACTTTGAAAGACTAGAGAAAACATTGTACAGCTCAAGGGTATGTGTACATCACTGGATGTGTTTAGTTTTTCATTTTTCCCCTGTTCCTCTCTCTCTCTCTCTTCTATGTCTTTCTCTTTTCTTGCCCTTTAAGCTCTTTTGACACATAAAACCTGGGACATTACCAGGAAATTTTTACCAATAATGTTCAGCTTTGCGTCATTCACACTGGCAGCCATTGAACGGTGCTTTAAGGTGCACGCGTTCGTACTTGCCATGAAATTCTCTGTAAACAGGACACCAGTCCTTAGCATGTACACCCAGCAGCTCCTTCATTTCTGAATCATGAACACAATACGCTCCCATGACATGTTTTTCTCTCTGAAAACAGAAAAAAAGAATCAAATGTAAAAACAAACGCTATGCAAACTCGTATTGGGATGGACCGATGCGGGAGTTCTGGGCCTATGCTGAAATTCAACATTCTATATGTACATATCTTTACATCTTGGGCATGCAAAGCCGTCTTCTGCAACTTCTGCCATGTAGCATTTTATCATTACTACATTAAATTAAAGCCATATCAAGGCCATAGAAAGCCACAGTAGATCACATGTGGCTTGAAGTTTACGCAAAGAAAGGCAGCCAGTCTTTTAGGTAAACTGACATATGCTAATGTTATTATTGTAGTCTCTTTTTTTTTTTATTCTGTTAAATAATATTCTGTTTTTTTTCCGCTTTATTTATTTAAAAAAAAATTTCCTCAACGGCTGTAGTGAAAATCTTTAATACATGTTAAACAGTATGGTAACACATCTTTTGAGAACTACTTCATCTAAATGTTACTGCAGACATCTGCGTTCATGAGCTTCTGCTGCTGATTTGCGCAGCTTGTGTGCTAATAGCGTAAAAAGTGATCTCCCAAGCCACATTCATTTTTCCACAATAAAAAAAAAAAAACATTTTCTGTCGTTACCAATGGGACATTTAATCTGTACAGCACATTTTACTTAGTAAATCACATGCAGCAGAGCTAGTGGGGAGATTATTCTACCAGTGCTTTTAAAGACCCCATTACTCAGTGTTTTAAGTGTAAATTGAACAACTTTCTGTGTGTTGTATTGGGCATTTTTCTGAAAATGCCAGCTGTAGACGAGGATGAGAGAAACTTTCTCTTTAGGTTAGAGTTAATGCAGCTGCTCTATGCTAATTCTGTCAATGTAGATTGTTTTTGTGCTGTGGTGTGAGCTAATGTTTTAAAGCATTAGCAGTGCCCATCAGAGAGAAGACACACACATATATATATATATATATATATATATATATATATATATATATATATATATATATATATATATATATATATAATCACACACACTGCATACTTAATACTGCATACTTTTTAAATGTGAACCCCAGTTTCCCAATGTATTTTTCAAGCTGTTTAATGGTAAATTACCATTGGTATAAACAATATCTGATTATGTTGCCTTATCACCCAGGTCTAGTCACAACTTTGACTTCTCTGACTTTCCCTAAATTTGCATACTGATAAGCTCATTTATTATGATGATGATTATTATTCTATTATATTCTCTTAAAGAGTTTAAAAGTAGTGGCATGTCTTTACATTCTCTGGTGTGACGAAGCTCCATACATTTTATTTTGGTAGATATTATCCCAAGAACTGAGCTGTAGGTACAAATGCACTGTAAAATAGGTTTTGTTTTGCTGACTAAATGAATGATTTAATCGGAGAAGGTCTACTTACACAGAGAGTTGTTCACTAGTAAGTGGTGAGATGTTTTCTCTATGGCATGTTAGTTCTACAGAAACATGGTTTGTTTTGGCGTTTCAACCACAGACATGCGTCCTCTTCCTGCCACTTTCTCTTCTCTCTTTTGTGTGCAAAGTGAAAGAAAGATAGAGAAGGGTGTCGCCATGTCTTCACCATGCTTTCTCAGAAGTGGCTGCGGTAGCTTCTGAGAAAGTACAGCGCATACACACATTCTACCTTGCACACGCGGAGGGTTTTGCATTGCCAGTGTTCAGCTTGCAGTTGCTTTTGAAGAGTGAAATCCTTCTCAGCTGATGCACAGAATAATTCACTCCTATGTAACATTAGACATGATGTAAGAACGTACCAGGGACACTTTGTGTCCAGAAAAACCCTGTCACCCCTTTCTGATTAGTGGATACTTTAAGGTGCACCGATTGCTGACACAGATGATCAGTTGCACTCTCAATAGAAAAGCATCAACTCTGGTTGATCATATCATTGCTGTCCAAAGAAAAATATGTATGTTGTTTTTTTTTTCCTTTTTCCTGATTTTTACTTTTTTTTACATCATTTAAATGTGTCATTGTTCTTTACATTGTGTGAAATTTTCATGATGAATGGACCAATAGAAATGCTCCAAAATTTCTTTGAATAAAATCTCTTTGCATTGATTTATTTTCTAAGTTAAGAACGTTTTTGACCCTATTCTGTAAGTTTACCATTTTGAAAATGCATCGTTTCTCTTTGGACAGTGACTGTATGAACCAAAGGACCTCAGGTTCAGTGCCAAGCATTGGCTAGAGGGGTATAAAGGAACTGCATTTTCTTGCATGACGGAGGGAGGAGTTTGGGAGGAGTTTGAGTGGCCTTTGTGAGTCAGAACTAGTCATTTAACATCAATACCTGACCTCACTGATGCTCTTGCAGATGAATGTAATAAAATCCTCATAGCAATGTTCCAACATCTAGTGTAAAGAAGATGGGAGGCTGTTACTGCAGCAAAGGGGGTGTGGGGTTTAATATTTATATAGTACCTTTTGATTGCAGAAGAAACAGAATGAGCTGTATACAAATTTTGGACATGTAGTGTACATGATTTGTCTGGTATTTGGCCTAGAAACTTGACTTATGAGGTTGCACAATGTTATTTATTTTTGCAATACTGATCTCACAAAGCTGCAGTATGCAAATGAGACCTCAAGCCAGTCAAAATCTTCAGGCTGTGTGCTGTGAACATTTTG
This sequence comes from Pygocentrus nattereri, assembly GCF_015220715.1. Lineage (NCBI taxonomy): Eukaryota > Metazoa > Chordata > Actinopteri > Characiformes > Serrasalmidae > Pygocentrus > Pygocentrus nattereri. Next base: position 34,209,995 of record NC_051224.1, read on the forward strand.
ACCAATTACAGTTACACATGAGTTTCTGTAAACCAAATTTTCCGTTTTCTCCTTGGTTTGAGATCATTTTGAGAATTTTTGAGTTTTGTTTTGAGTAGTTAATGTTGCTTCTTGGTAGGGATGCTTGATTTTGGCAAAAATCATAATCATGCTCATTTTGGTCAGTATTGATCACGATTATTTAACATGATCACTCATTGACTTTGAAAATGTCATGCATTTTTGGAACTTGAAATACAAAAAACCTTTAACAGACTGAATTTTAGATGATTGAACAATTAGTTATATTGCTGTTCCTTGTTTGACTGCCTAAAACCAAAGTGTTTCCAAGCGGTTGACTTGGTTTTACCTTTCTTGTAGGGTCCAGTATGCAGATTTCATGAAATGATGTGTATTGCTGTGTTAATACAGAATTAGAAAACGATGTTAACATGATTTTCATATGTATTTATTTATGTATTTGTAATTCAAGAGAAGAGATACCTGGCACAAGTAGCTATTTTAGACCTGGAATAAATTATTAAAGATAAAATAATTCAAAAGTGCAAGAGAGAATATCAGTGGTTGGAATATCACATGTGCTTTTGGCAAACACGTCTTATCAAGGCTCATAATAGTAAAAGTAAACAAAAAAAATGTGGGGACTACATTTCAATATTAAACTAACTGAGCGTTTCAAGTTCGTTTACAGCCAGGTCTTGTGTCTTATTATATGAGTGGGAGAGAGGATGAGGGAGGTTTTCTAACGTGGCTCAATCACTCCAATAAACTCCAGAATCTTGGACTCGCTGTGACGGACTAGCTATTGGAAGCTAAACCCCTCTGTGGAGTTACTTGTTTGGCTCGTTCACAATTGGCACGTGGGGACTGTTTGAATCCTGTGTGGAGAAGTTGCTGCTGTGCCTCGTGTTTTCTCCTCATGAGGGCAACTGAGACATTTGGCTGAATTGTTGGATCCATTTCAGTTCCCCCTCAAATTCACATTCCCCTTCACAAATCACGCCCTTGGGCGCGCATTCACTGAACAGAAATCAACAGCAAGCAAGACTGGGACTACAGGAAGTGGAAAAAATTCAAGAAACGTTAACCTTACATGACCGATTGTTATTGATTGTGCCAGCCTTTCAGCCTTTCTTGGAGTTCTTCGCTTTCCGTTGTTCTAGTTTTGCTTGGCGATTTGTGACGGGGGGAAGTTGGTTTCTTATCCGAATTCTCCTGAGGTGTCTGAGTAGAACTAGTCTGCCATTTAATGTGGAATAAAAAAATTCAAGTACGTTGGCAAATTAGACACTAACTTCAGCTTCGTCCAGTGCTAACGAAGCCATTTTTTTTGTTTACATTACAGCTGTTAAATAGTTTTATAGTTTGAAATCTAGCTGTATTAGATACCCAGCACACCCTCTTGTGACCCCTGCACTGGAAAAAAAAAATTAGAGCATCATTGTGACACAGACTGCAGCGCAGGCATCATTTAGCCTACCTGTTTTCAGAGTCGTTGGAAAGCCAGAATCAAATTTGAAAATAAAATTTGATTAATCGTCCAGCCCATTGTTGGCTTCATTCAGTGTTCTTTGGTGTCCTTTTCTAAAACATTTACAAAGGTGTCTATAAAACCTCTGTGATGTTCGTGTTTATTTAAGATAGAACGGCCTGGTTCAAGAACTACAGGGTTGGTGTTTCTCTGATCTGCTGGAGTCAAAGTGACATTAGGCTAGGTGGTGAGTTGAATTAGGGCTGAAATGCTTTGGTCCTCCATATAGGATATTCTATCTCTTTATATCCCTGTCTTGCTGTCCCTCTTACACTCTCCCCCTCTTCCTGGCCCATAGCTTTACAGGTAGAACTCAAAAGAATAAAGTTGGCTGCGTCAGTGTAGCAGATGACTAGCCTTATTAGAAGAAGTACATAAACATACGTGTCTGACTGCATCTCTTCATGCTTTGAAATTGAGATTGTTTGGTCATTTTTTCCAGACTTTGAGGTTAGCTTTTCAGCCCATTAATTTTGTCTGTGTATTTCAGAGCAGTTTTACAGAACCAGAGAAACAAAAAACCAGGTTATCCTACCAAAACATGACCTACAAAATTGTGCTGAATGTGTAAAGTGAGGGGGGGGGGATTAAATACAGAGCAAAATCATTTGCTTTTGGTTGCTGTGTTATGATTATGGTTGGAAAATCTTTGTTTCTCATACGTTACATGTATCGTAACACAACATTTGTGTGTTCTTGTGTGTGTGCAGGAGCTGACTGATCTGGGTCGGGACCCTCCAGCACAGTGTTCTGCAGGACCAGTGGGTGATGACTGTGAGTGCCATTCTCTTCACTTTAACTGAATTTACTTTATCCTGTTCTCTGTTTGCTGTCCGCCTTCAGCGAGTTCACTTTTAAACACAAATATGGACACTTGCCTGGTGCTGATGTCATCAGATCAGGTTATCCTGCTCCTGAGGTGGACGATTCATGATGAGACCTTGCTGTAGCAAGGATCTGATGAAGAGAGCAGATCTGTCAGCATTCAGCAGTGAAACAGCTGACACATTTAAAAGTTCAAGTGACGCAATATCCACACACATCCAGTGCGGTGGCTGGGTGTGGATGCATTGTCTTCCTTAGATCAACTTGAGAATTATGTGAATTGACCCACACAAGTGTGGTGTTTTAAAGCTCTTTTTTTTGCTAGGCTGGACAAGCTTTAAATTAAATTGTAATTTAAAAAAATTTTTTAGTTTATCTGAACAGTACCTTGTGGAGTTTGTGTATTCTCTTGCATGTTCACACCAAAATGATTGATTTTTAATTGACTTGTAATCAAATGAATAGATGCAGCTTTGATTTTATTAGAAGATGGATTTCACCTTAATCTTTTCTTTCTTTCTTTCTTTCTTTCTCTCTCTCTCTCTCTCTCTCTCTCTCTCTCTCTCTCTCTCTCTCTCTCTCTCTCTCTCTCTCTCTCTCTCTCTCTCCCTCTCCCTCTCCCTCTCCCTCTCCCTCCCCCTCTCCCCCCCCCTCCCTTGTTTTCTGTCCTGCAGTGTTTCATTGGCAAGCAACTATTATGGGACCTGTAAGTATGCAAATGTACATGAATCCACATGACGGAAGTGCTCATCATTTTCATACAGCAATGAATGCACCTGTGTTGATGTGTCCAGTTTTAGCATGCTGACCTTTCTCTTGATGTTTGTATGGTTTACAGAATGACAGTCCATATCAAGGTGGTGTGTTTTTCTTGACCATTCATTTTCCTACAGACTACCCTTTCAAACCACCTAAGGTATGAAGCCAGCATCTGCCTTTTAAAGGAACCGTTTTCAGAATTTCATTAACATGAGATTTTTCACTTTTTCCCAGGGCCTTTACCTCAAGAGTGACCGTCTTATAATGGAGGTTACTACTTAGAATTGGGCAGAGTTTGTGTAATGCATGTCCATTGTGTAAACAGGTTGACTGTTGGGACACAAAGGCCCCAGAAATAGTTATATACTTATACTGCTCATAATGTTAGCTTTTCTCCCTCACTGGTTTTAAAGCACATGAGTGATCCTTTATTAAATGATGTCAGTCAAGATTAATGACATTTGCAGTGCTACATTTTATGAGAATATGCATGGTTTTCTTTGGATTCTAAGTGGCAATATGTTCTCTACCTTTTTCATGCAGGTTGCATTCACCACAAGAATTTATCACCCAAATATTAACAGTAATGGCAGCATCTGTCTGGATATTCTAAGGTCACAGTGGTCACCAGCATTAACTATTTCTAAAGGTAAGGCAAGAATTCTGTTGGATTGTACCTTATATCAGAGTTTAAGAGTTTTATTGTCAAATGCACAGTAGAACATGCAGTTACACTGTACAATGAAATTCTTACTTTGCTGTTCCTCCAGTCACCAAATATAATCTTATAAATATAAAGAAAATTACACAAACATGTATGACCTCACTGTGTGTACCTATTTAGCCTTTGCTGGTAGAAAGCAGTTCATACTGATACTTGTGTATTCAGAATTCATAATAAAGAATTATGACCTATGTTCTGTTGCAGTTCTCTTGTCCATCTGCTCCCTGTTATGTGATCCCAACCCAGACGACCCGCTAGTTCCAGAGATAGCTCGCATATATAAAACAGACAATGAAAAGTGAGTATGTCATCAGATGATTTGGCTTGAGTAACAACAGTGAGTAAACATGGAATAACAGTATTGTACTACATTTTGCTAATGGTGCGTGTTTTGATGAGCTTGTGAGGATTTGACTGGTATTTTCAGAAAATCTCTGCAGTTTTGGGAGGTTAAAAAAAAATAGGAGATCTGTGTAGGAGGGAAGAGCTAGCTGACCTCTGGCATTTCCCAGTGGGCTCTGACCTGTTTGCTTTTTCCACATTCACTTCTGGGCCTCAACCAGGCTTTTGCTGGTCTTCTTTAGTGTGGAGGTCCCAAGCCTGTGCCCCCTTTCTGCATCAGCAAGCTTCACTGAGCCAGACAGAGCTAAAGTTGTTATGATTAGCTCACTCAAAAAGAACACTGACACATACAGCTAACGGTGGACAAAGGCTGGGTTGGCCATGTCCATAAAATTGCCTCTACAGCAGGCTTGGGTGGTAACGATAATTATGCCATTCTTTTCCTCAATCTAGTATTAGTTGCAGTGGTTTGAACTTTGAACTGTTGTTGCATCAGTATGCTGGGTTGCAAAACAGGCCTTTTGTTCAATCACAAGGAGGGAGAAGACTAGCCATTCACTCACAACAGCAAAAAGCAGTAGAACTGTTAGCATAGTTAGCTGGCACAAGCTATTTTCAGTGTTTCGGAAATTATGATGATCTAGCCTCTTTAACTGCTTGAGGCCACTGGTGGTTCCGAAACGCACTTTGTCATATTCTTCATAACCTTCATATTTCATAAGCTACATTCAGAAGCTGGGCGTCGTGAGGCTATAACCCTTCTTTCCAGTCAAATAGATGGTGATGGAATTTTAAACCCTTATAATAAAAGAAGCTGAACTCAGTTTTTTTGTCTGCTGAAAGTCGACCCATTTTTCCACAAATCTGGGATATAAACTAAACAGATGGCGTCTCTTCAGTGATCTGCTCTGTAAAAATAATTTTTTATAAAAAAATACAAAGCGCTTCTGTAAGCATATGGCAGGGTGTGATCATAAAACATGTTCTGTTAATGTGAGGGGAGCTTTTACAAAAATAAATAAAATTTTATTTATTTCATGCAGTTACTGAATAATTTGCCTGACAATTTGGTTATGTAAACGCAGATGGACAAACCAACATATACCCTGCAGAGTAAGAGGTTAAAAAAAAAAAGCAATGAGTTTGAGTAAAGCATCCTGGAGCAAGAGTGGTCATAGGTTCACTCTTAGCAATACAGCCGTACCAGCCTTGATTCACATTTAAGCACACTGATGCTTCAGGCCCAGGGCAAAGCTCCGATTTGATTACTTTGCACTAGTTGCAGATATAGTCTCACGATGAGCTGGGCCAACATTCCCTCCCTCAAGTATGACTGGCCAGAAAGAAATGGTCTAGAAATAAGACTAAGCATTGCGAAAGATCTTATTGCGTAAGAGAAGGTGTGTTTGAAAGGAAATTCAAAGCTGGTTTCTTGGACGTGGATTAAGTGTGTGCTGTTAGAAATAAAGGTTCTGTGCAGGTACATTTTTTTTCATTCAAGATACAAACAGTGTAAATGTACCCTCACAGGTACAACAGTGGTTTTAAGCTCCAACTGTGTACCTTAAATAAGTGATGGATTATAGTCCAGTTATGTTCCCTGACTAAAGGCACTGAGATGTACCCTTGAGGGTACCACCCCAATGATGAGTTTAGTACTTTTTTTTTTCTTTTTTTTTTTTTTTTTCTTTTTTTAAACTGTAGTTTTAGGACTAAATTGAAAGGCCAATGGCGTTTAACTATAAATAAAAAAAATCCCAATTAGTTTAGGTTTAGACCTAATATGGGTCTGGGAAGCCATCCGTGTTTGTAGTCACACTAACCTCTTCAGGCTAAAGTCAGGTACACATATTAAACTGATATTTGACCACTTTTATAAACAAAGTTTATATTTTGTAAATGATTGCATGCTTTGAGTTTTTGACACATTTCATGTATATCCTGATTTGTGTTGAGTGGAGTTTAAGAGGAAATTCTGTTATTACATTGTTATTTAGCAGGGACAAAATCTGGACACAATCACTGAAATGTAGTTCCCTACAACCAAGACAATGTACATACAAAAGTATTGTATTTTATTATCGAGTTATTGAATTGTTTGTGTATTAAGCTAAACTAATGGGACACACAATCTCATTGATTTCTTAGTGTATAAGATGTCACTGAGATACAGTATTAAATTTCCAGGTAGTACAGAATGAAGTATTTTAAAAAATTAGTATGATTTCTTCTTTGTGCAGATTTGTTTTAAACTTGTTGTTCATCTTAAACATCCAGCAAGTTTGAATGATTAATAAGCTGATCAGACGTCTGGGCGTGATGCTAATGCTGCCGTAACTCACTGGACAGTTTTAGTTAAATGGTGCTTAAATACAATTAACAGATGTCTTAAATAATATATTGTTTATTATTTATTTATTTTATTTATTATTTATTTTATATATTTTATTTATACTTAGTGACTCTGTTTGGTCAGATTCACAAGTTCAGCCTGAATTCTTATCGTATGATTTAAACAAAGTGCGCCTCATTGAGATTGGACAGTGCCACACCAGTCTAAGGTTTTGCCCCATCATTGGGAGATTTAAAATCCAAGCGGGGCTGTAGCCAATATTAATAATAGGACTAGGGGGCATGAATTCCGATCTGAGCCTTACATTAAGGTCACATGGCCACTAGGACCGTCTAGGACCACACATGAAAGTGACGCAGGTCGGATTTGAGAAGATCAGATTTGCGTGTTCAAACAGCCCTGAAAACATCAGATCTGAGTCACATTAAGCCAAAAAATCTGATTTGTTCCACTTCAACCTGGTAATGTGAACGTAGCTTAATTATTTTCATCTTATTGGTAATTGGTGTGTAATATCAGTCAGGCCCTAATGACGATACTCATCACAAATCTTTGCGAATTGCAGTGGAAACGTGTGGTGGTGACTCCCACACCTGATATCTTGGTTGCTTAACTTTGTAAAAATGTGCATGGTCTTGTAGCACTTAGGTAGCCAGGGCGTAAGCGGAAATGGGTATGCTGGGTAACGAAGAATGAGGATGCTTTCAGTTTTGACCTTGGCTATTTTGCAGTGTTTGTTGGCTTGAGCACAGTTGGCAGAGCCGTGCTTGCTTGCCCAGCATGCGACATTGCCATTTCATTAGCAGTCCTCTGCACCACTGTTAATTCTCTCTCTCTCTCTCTCTCTCTCTCTCTCTCTCTCTCTCTCTCTCTCTCTCTCTCTCTCTCTCTCTCTCTCTCTCTCTCTCTCTCTCTCTCTCTCTCTCTCTCTCTCTCTCTCTCTCTCTGTCTCTCTGTCTCTCTCTCTCTCTGTCTCTCTGTCTCTCTCTCTCTCTCTCTCTCTGTCTCTGTCTCTCTCTCTGTCTCTCTCTCTCTCTCTCTCTCTCTCTCTCTCTCTCTCTCTCTCTCTCTCTCTCTCTCTCTCTCCCTCATTTCCAGGTACAACAGAATAGCTCGGGAATGGACTCAAAAGTATGCCATGTGATACCCGAAGAAATATCACCCCAACAAAACTGCATTATAGCTGGAAAGAAATACCATCAATAACTGGGTACCCCCACCCCCACCCCCTCCCTGACCAAACTAGTTTTTTGCTCAGTTGTTTTCTGTCCCTTTTAAAATTTTTCACATGCTGCAAAGAAGGGGGATGTCATAGCGAGATCACGTTTTATTCATCATTAACAAGAAGCCCTTGGGTCTGAACTATGAAGCATGTATTAAACTCAAGGACCCCAGCCACTTTGTATTGAGGTTTAAAAAAATAAATAAATAAAGCAAATAAATAGAGCATCAACTGCTTTTAACTCACGCCACATACTGGAGGTGCTATCAAGAAAATAAAAAAATAAAGAAGTACATTCAACGGTGGTCCTACGTGAGCGATCTGTTGCTGGGTTGGCCTTCACATTTTTTATAAGCTTTTACGATAGCAATGATACGGTCTGTGAAAAATAATACTCTTGCTTATAACTGACTGTTTGGATGGACAGAATTAGTCCCATGACAGTCCCATCAGCAGTTATGAAGAACATAAGATCTATTTTATGCATGTTCATAGGAAAATAACAGTAAATCGGTGATCTGCTGAAAATGGCGATTTGCCAACAGTGTTAAGCAAACACACGTGTCCACTTAACGGAGTTTGAAAACTTTATTTTGTTACTCCTTTTTCCTGGCTGTTTTCATTTTTTGTTTTTTTTTTCCTGTTGTTTATAGAACTAGGAGCTATTAGTTGGTCTGTCTTCCTCCACACTGTTTGCCTGTTGCACTGAATATATGATTCGAAGCTCTTGATGGATGACCGGTCAACTAATAGCTCTACTAGCTGTTGATTTTTGTTTTCTCAATAAAGTTCGTAAAATTAGTGCTCGGCCTATGTGTGGTATGTTCTGCATTAGTTTTATGTTGTGGTGCATACAGTGTTGGACAAAGTACACACATCATGTACTTGAGTTGAAGTAGAGACACCCAAGGTATAATATTACTCCAGTAAAAGTAAAGTTCCTCCCTTTAGACCTCCACTTGAGTAAAAGTACTAAAATATTTGCTTTCAAATGTACTTAAGTATCAAAAGTAAAAGTATTAAAAGATTGTTTCTAATGTCCTGTTATCATTGTAAGAAGACTCTTGATTCATGAACTTATTCTAGGTGAAAATACTCCAGTGTCTCTCCTCGTAAACCAGTCTTTCAATAGAACGTCATTAATTATTAAGACGCTGGCGTCTATTAAAATTATCATAAAGCACAAAACACTGAAGGTACAACAGAGTGGCTCTGAAATAACCTGTTGCAAAGAAGCAAAGTTTGGTTCAAGATTTGTTTGCAACTTTTAAGTTTAATAAAAACTTTAAACTCAGGATAACAAGAGTTTTCCTTTACTATGTTGATCTGTAGGCCTCTGTTCATAAACATAAACCAGCCCAAACTAATTTACTATAAAATGAAATGGTGTTTGTATAAATTCAGAAAAAGCCGCGTCAGTCACGACTGCATATGTGCTGCACTGGGTCGGTATGACCAACAGGTCTAAACAAGCTCCAGACAAAGTGACCGCTGTGCCCTGATTGGTGCTCTTGCTTCACACTTCTTTCATTGTGACGTTATGTTTTCATACAAACCAAAAGGAACGACACGTTCGCATAATGTAGTGGAGTAAAAAGTAAGATAAATTCAGTTTGCTGTCTAGTTTGTTTTAATCTACACTGTATAATGTATTATAATTAATGTTTGTTAACATAAGTGATTTTCAAACGTTTGGACGATAGCATCTTTCCTGGATACAATGAATAAAACTATTTTGATTATCCAATCTTTTAACACAAGGAAACTTCCAACATGTTGTATAAAATTTTAATATAATACAATTCTCTTATAATTTACATTAACATCTGATTTAACACACCTTTGTCTGCATACAAAAGAGCTTGAGAAATGGTGTTCATTGAACTAGACATGAAATGTCTGCTTTATTTTTCCATTTTGTTCTTTTTTTGTCATGAAATACACAAAAACAAACACTTCCACTGTGAGAAGGCAATGCTGGGGGTCTGAAAGGATGTGTAGCTGTCAAGAAGCCCTCACTGAGAAAAGGACAAAAAATTGTTCCCAGAACAATGGACTGTCCACCCCAGAATCCAAACCTCAACGTAACAAAGTGTGGGATTGTTTGGATTATGAGAAGCAGAAAATGTGACCAACTTCTACGACTGAACATCTTGGGGAAAATATCTTTAAAAAAAAGATCTCCTGAAATGAAAAGCTGTAAACAAAGAAAAAAGACAGCGTGGACACTAAATACTGAAATATTTTTGATATTATATTTAGTTCCTGGAGCTTTTTGACCTTTTTCCTGATGCTGAACAATGAATACCTTAACCAGGACAATAAGACGGGATGAACCAAAAAACGGAATGTAACAGATGTTTACATTTCTCCACAGCAGCTTTTATCTCCCATGCTTTTATCGTTATTCCTTCTAAGAGCACGGTCTCCGTTTGAAGGACGTTGTAAACACTCCAGGATCACCTCCAACAGCCAAGTATTAGGCTTGGTCTCGGACTAAATGCCACAGTGGGGATTCGCCAGTGAAGATTTATGTTATGAGGCTGCAGTCAGGCCACAAACTCAGTGAACCAACGTGCAACAGCACCTCAGAAACTGTGAACAAGTTTAATCGCCACGGGTCAGACAGCAACAGCTCTCAACAGGATGAGAACCATCAACAACTGCTGGACTATTAATAGTCCACCACAGTGATCTTCCTCATCTTTTAACAAGTCTCTGTTGCCCTGTCCTTGTAAGAGCTCCCCATATGGCCACTTGGTGCCATGTACATACATAACTACACAACATTTAGATGATTTATATTAGATTAGATTAGATTAGATTCATCTTATATGGTGGTTAAATCAACTGCAAAGTGTTTAGCAATGAAAACTACACCGCATGTTGTAAATGGGGATCCTGCTACACACACACATATAAAACTAGCATGTAATAAAAGACAAAGTGTGCAGACCATTAAAGTCAATACAAAGGTAAAAAATGTGAATACAACCAATGTGTTTCTCTCAGAGGCTGGAAACCAAGTTGGGATATTTTTCCCCTTTGTTGTAAAGAACTTAAAGGGACACTGCGGCCTAAATAAAAAGTTGTACTGTTGTTACAGGTGTGTTACAGCTTCAGCGGTCATCTCTAAATTGAGATTACCTGCTTTAAAGACTAGAAATCGCCCCCTTTTGATGATGCTTTTCGAAGGTGGAAGTACATTTTTGAAAGACTTCAAGTGCTTCGGGGTGAATCCTTGAGGGTGAGTTGTTTTTCCCTTTTTCGCTTGCATGCTAAATTTTTCCTTCAACACTAAAATGTTTGAAAACCAGTTGAAGTTAGTGCTGTGTCACTAACAGCACTAAGCTTTAGATCAGTAGCTACTGGACTATTCCCAGTGATTGTGGTTCCCAGTGATTGTGGTGGCTGGGTACTGAAGACGGTGGGATGCAGTGCAGTATACGGCATAGTATAAACAACGTATTAAATGCTAGTTTTAGGCTAGAACACCCCATTGAACATGGTCTACAATCAACATGAGTGTTTTGACTTTGAAATGTAGTGGAGTGAAATTAAAAAGTCGCCCGAAATGGTAATACTTAAGTAAAACAACAGTGGTGGGTGTAACGTTACCCCAACAAAAAATCTCAATGTCTCAATAATTTGTCATGTGTCCTTGAGCATCAATTATGGCATGACAACGACGTCTCATGCTGTTCACAAGTCGACTCATTGTCTGCTGAGGCATGGCACACCACTCTTCTTGAAGGGCAGCCCTCAGGTCATTGAGGTTCTGGGGTACAGAGTTTCTATGGGATTCAGGGCTGGAGAAAGTGCCACTCCATTTCAGGTACCCCAGTCTCCAGCAGCCGTTCAATAATGATGCGACCTCAATGAGCTGGAGCATCGTCGTCCATGAAGATGAAGTTAGGCCTGTGTTATTCATGCAGAAGCACAATGACTGGATTAATGATGTTATTCAGTAGTTTGGGCCACTGGGTCACTGTACCATTCACAAAGTGTAGGGCAGTTCTGTATTGACTAGACACACCGGCCCACACTAACACCATACACACACACACACACACACACACACACACACACACACACACACACACACATATATATATATATATATAGAGAGAGAGAGAGAGAGAGAGAGAGAGAGAGAGAGAGAGAGAGAGATTTTATATATGTATATATATATAGATGTGTGTGTGTATATATTTACATATTACATGAGTTTGTTGACACCATTTATACTGAAATTAATGTTATCAATAGGTAGTTTGTCCCCATTTGCTGCAGTAACAGCCTCTACTCTTCTGGAAAAGCTTTATACTAGATTTTAGGTTATGATTGATCTCTCTTCTGATTGGCTGCCCTCAATTGTGACTCCAATTGAAAAAGCAGTCTTTATACACACTTTATACACTCCTTATAACCTCACTTCAAATGGGTGAGACTGAACTACTACAGGCCAAAGGGGCTGATGTAATGCAGATGTCTTGGCTTTTATGACATCACAAATGAGCCATTTTAGGAGGCTCATTCACGGACTGTATGGCCTTGAGAACGAACAGTACGTTTTAAACTTCGGCTGTGTTTACATATGACGCCAAACTCTTATTTCAAAAAAGCAAGTAAAATTCAGTTTTCAGTGATATGGGTTCTTTAATGCAAAGGTGATGGTAGTTTAACATGGGGCGGGGGGTCATTTTTGTGCACATTTTTACTTGCCATTTCATTTTTAGTTTTTTATTATTATTATTTATTCTTTGTGATATTATAGATCCATTCACTGACCCCTAAAACTGATTTTCTTTATGCTACTTCATGAAATGTTTGAGTCTGGGACTATTTTGCCTTAAAACACTCATGTACCGCCCCCACCATGAAAAAATTAAAATAAATGAATTCAAATACATTTTACATGCAATTCTACCACAAAAGAAAAATCAATGTGTCAGACATCAGGCAGCATATATCCTACTGTTTGATGTAATAACTCTCAGTGAAGAAGCTTTTTAGAGGCATTAAATACTTCAGATGTCTGGTTCCTATCACCGTCACTGTGAACAATTCTGACTCTCTAGAACGGGGCATGTCACATCAAATCACTCTGAATGGCTTTACATCTCAGGCATTTGATTATAGATTTTTTTTAGTTTCCCTTTAAGTAAGCGCTAAAGTGTTATTACCAGCACTGGCCACCAGATGGCGTCCAGTCAAGGGGAGAAGCTGCCTTGTGTTACGTCACAGGGAATTTCCAGTAAGGAAGTGAACTTTCTATACAAACACATCGATCGGGGCTCCCAGCGGTGATCAATAAACCGTTATCACCTCCGATCGGGCTGATTTTCAATCCAAACGCCGCCGGGGCCGGAGCCGGAGCTCTATGCTCGTCTAATGAGGAGGACGCGTTGAGGCTTGAGCGCTGTCTCCGCAATCAGCACACGGTCTAATAGAGTACATGGCGCCTTCAACTGAATAAGACAGTCATTGTGACCTCTCTCTCGGACTGACAGCGCACATTGATGTTGATCCTGTATAGCGGACAGTTATCGGTGAAGGTAAGCGGACCAGACTTGCTTTATTTTAGCCGCCGGGCTGTTTTGCTACTGTTTGCAAAGGTCAGTGTTGCGGTTATTTAACAGCACCGACTATCGACACTTTATTTATTCGGAAAAACTCGCCTTAGGCGCTGAACAGTAGGAGATGTGGCCCCACTGAGCCCCAGCGCGGGGCGTCATTTCAGACGACTGCTACTGAAAAACAGACTTTAAAGGGAAATTCCATCAATTTGTCAGAATTCCCAGAACTTTTGGGTAATTCGCGGGGTAAACAAAGTCATTCCGAGTAATGAAAGTGAGTCTATAAACTTACCGTGTCAGAATCGCTCACAGTGTTGGTGAGAGGAACCAGACTTCCGAGGTGTTTAAAACCTTATTCACTAAACTATAACGCTGTTACTCTACATTTTTAGGTGTAAAACATATTTATTTTTAACAGAAATTGATGACTGGTATGTATGTGGTACATTGGCAACATAGTAGGCAAATAAACCTATTTTGTCTACTATTTTTAAGGGTAACGGGTCGTTTAGTGCAGTGCTTCTCAGCCCTGGTCCTGGAGGCCTACTGTCCTGCACGCTTCAGTGCTTCTTCTGCTTTAACACACCCACTTTACCTCAATAATGGGGTGTTAATCAGTTGGATCAGGTGTGCTGGGAGCAGGGAAAACACTAAAAAGTGCAGGGCAGTGGGCCTCCAGGACCAGGGTTGAGAAAAAAAAACGGTTTAGGAAAGTGAATAAAGTGGTTATGTTTGCGTTGAAGGCTTTGTGATGCCTGGTTACCATCACCACCACTGTAAAGAAATTGGAGTCAGTATAGTTCTCTCCAAACAAGTGTTCCACATCAAAACTTTCTGCATGACTTTGTTCACATCTCAAAGACGGAATTATTCAGAAGGTTTGAAAAATGACTGGAATTCCCCTTTAATGTGTCGCTGGAGTTTCTGAAGTTGTGGTCCCATCAGGGCTCTTTCGGTGGACCTGAGAGAAGCAGGTCAGGACACAGAGCAGGTTTACATAACTAAATCTTGGCATGGGTGGGTCATTTTATTCCCTCCACTAAATGTCCAAGCTACAAAAATCGTGAGAAAACTCAAATTTCCAGTGAAGTTAGTCAGCGTCTTATTCGGATTTTGCCGTTCCACCTTAAATGGTGCAGGAGTTACAATCTGGAACTATTACAGAATGTAATTCGCCAGCTTCTTGTTCCAATTTTCCCGTTCCACTTTAAATAGTGCGGCAGTTACGGTCTGCTAACTGATACAGAATGCAAATACTGTACAATTTAAGGTGGAACGGGAGAATTCGAACAAGAAGCCGACGAAAAGGAAGCCAGCTAAAGCCTCGTGAATTTCCAGGGCTGTGTATCACTGACCGAACTTAGAAACCCATCTCTTCTGCCCTTGTGTGACCCATTTGTAGTGACTGTATAATATGAAAATACTGTGAAATAGCAAAATGTTAGCATTACTGAAGCACATAAAATGAGTGGGAGTGTCTTAAAGACATTTTCTAAGCGACAGCGCGGTATTTCTGTGGGGTACAGTGATCACAATCTTCAAAAAAATGAAGTTAAATTTGTTAGCAGCGCCACTTCCTACTTTTTAGCATAGCAGGCTAACATTGGCTCAGTGAGCTCGAGACCTTGGACGTGTGTTTTTAGGGTCTAGACACTTCAGCCAAACTTGGCGGGTGAGTAAAAGTAAATGAAGGGTCATATCAGCCTAAATAAGTGTGAAAAAGCAGAGTTTATCCCGTGTACACGGCGGTAAACACGAAGCTGAAGTCAGCTTATTCGCCAGCTTCTTGTTGTAATTTTCCCGTTCCACCTTAAATGGTGCAGCAGTTCCATTCTGGCCCCTCTGAATGGAACTGCTGCACCATTTAAGGTGGAACGGAAACATTCAAACCAGAAGCTGTCGTGCAGTAAACCAGCGTTGGTTTAAGCTGTGCTTTATGAAATGCAGTTAGATGTTTAGCCACTGCGTTTGCCCTCATGTTTAACCCTTTCAAATCACTGTGAACCACTTCTGTACTTAAAGGGGAATTCCACCAAAATTTCTGCGTTGCTTAATCACTCAAAGTCACTCAAAGCGGTTTCACGTGAAATGGTTCACTGTAGATAAACTTACCTGCTTGGATTTCATTACAGTGATGGTGATAGGAACCAGGTTTACAAGGTTTACAGCATAGATATAGCCGTTTTATTGGTAAGTTACTGATAACAGTAAAATAGTGATGAATCTGGGGTCTTTGGGCAGTATTTTGCCCTGCATGTACCCCTTACAATGCCCTGCATGTACCCCTCCACCATGCATGTATTTTATCAAAGTACGTTTAAGGCCAGAACTTTGTCTCACTCTGTTGTGGGACAGTGTCGCAGGCATCAGACATCATGTTCATGACTTTTTGTGAGGGAGCCTGCAGTGGCAGTTCAACTCTTTAGACGTCTGGTTCCTATCATCACTGCTGTAAGTTTCTCCAGAGAGGAACATTTCATGTCCAACCACTCTAACCCACTTTCTTTACTTCCCAATGATTTAATTATGCATACATTTTAGATGCAAAGGTGGAATTCCCCTTGAAGCCTTTCAGTTATGGCTTACACTATAATATGTATGGCTTAATATGTAAAAAGGGAGATGTCAGCCAAATTCTGTATTAATATGCTCTTATATATATTAAATAATAAGTAATCCACCACTCCTGTAATCTGCTAGCATTACCATGCAGCCCTAAGAAGTAGAATCATGCTTTCTTTTTCCTTTGACAGGAACCATGACGGAAGAGGATCATTATCTTGCACATCAAGAGGTGGGAGCTAAATCTGTAGACTGTGCATGATATTGTACAGTATTAACCACTAGTAGAAAAAGTGCTTTTGTAAAGGTGCTTGTTTTTAGATCGTGAATGTAGTACTTTTTAGAATGGAAGCTCTTTTACTCTGCAGGGCTTTAGGCTGGTATGCACTTTGCATGTAATTCATTGCATGTGAATGGCCAGCAGGAGTATTTGCATCAGAGATCACTGAAGTAGTACATATATCACATTTAAAAAGTCTGATGGTGAGAATAATAGCCTCATCGCACAGGAAGCATCTCTTAGAAAGCTGCCAAGGTTTGCATTTTTCTTCTTCTGCCTCTTGTGGTTGAAGCTAGCTTACCTTCAGCTCGACATCAAAGAGTAGTCGAGCTCGAGATCCTGGGGCATGGCCTGCATGCAGAGAGCTCAGGAAAAAAAAAAAAACAACGTGACTGCAGTTTTGATCATTTCTACAACCCCAGTCTCATCTTATGACCTGCGATTCTGTTTTTTGCTGCTTGCTGGCGCCTGCCTGGGCCCAGCCAGTGACGAAATGTAGCATATTGCAAATCCTGTTTATTGATCCATTGATGTGACTAAGTCAGGGCTGTACTTCTGCATCGTGCTGTGCGCTCGCATCAGATCCACCTGCTTAAAGGGGAACTCCGCAGATTTTTGCAAATTTTGGCCTTAGTTAGTCATCGTCAAAGTCGCTCAGAGTGGTTTGATGTGTAATTTGCTATTCTAAAGAAACACACCCAGTCAGCAATGTTCACAGTGGTTGTGATAGGAACCAAACGTCTGAACTGAAAAGCTATTTCTTAGAAAGCATTTGCATTAAACGATAACACGCTGCATGACGTCTGTGACATTTATTACAATAAATGTAAGCTTGATTTATTTATTTATTTAAGCATTTTCATAGAGAGGTACATATTTTTTTACCACTATTCTACCATTTCTAGGACACGTGTAGGTACACTGGTCCTTTCGGATAGTGAATAAAGTGGCTGTATTTGTGTTGTAGACATCGAGACGCCTGGTTCCTATCACCACCACTGTAAAGAAATCTCAGTCTGTGAGTGTTTCTACAGTGAACCATTTCACATCATACAGCTCTGAATGGCGTTATTTACATACAAACGTACAAATCATACAGAAATTTGTCCGTTTGAAAGAATTTGGGGGATTTTTTTTTTCAAAATTTCTGCATAACTGAATGGTTATGGTGCAAAATCATTCAATGTGGTTTGATGTGAAATGCTGCCTTGTAGGGATAATTGTCGACTTTACAGTGGTGGTGATGGGAACCAGGGGTCACAATGTCTGCATAGCAAGTGTAGCCATTTTATTTACTATCCAAACCACCAGTGAAAATACATACACAGAAATTGCAATGTTGATAAAATCTCTGCTATAATTGTATTAAAAAAACAATGTTTTAGGCCAAAACCTTCATTTCAAACTGTCATGAAACAATGTTTCAGGCTTCAGACAGCACATTTCATGTAATAACTTGCTATGAGAAGGCTTTTAGAGGTATTACTCTTCAGACGTCTGGTTCCTTACAATACCACTGGTGAACTGGGTGTGCGAGTTACTCTAGAATGGCGACCTTCAGATCAAGCCTCTCTGGATGACTGTGGATGACATCTTAGCCATTTAAATATGCAGACATTTGGGGGAAAAAAAAGAGTTCCCCTTTTTAACAAAAAAAAAAAGAGTTCCCCTTTAAAACATCATCTGTCTGCCAGTTATTTTCATAGTAATGTTATGCAGCAGTTATCATGCAATACAGCTCCTTAAAAAAACGTCACAAATTTTGTGAATCTTTATATTTTTCCATCATTTTGAACTTCTAAACTCTTTAGTCCACAGGATCACTTAACATGGCTAAACACTTTCAAATGAATCAATATTGAGACAGAATCATTTTCATTGTTTTTTTGTAAATACAAGGTTTCTGCTGGAAAGGTAGTGAAATGTTAATATTTTGCTGATCTAATGTCATTTTTTTTCTCTCTGCTTAGTTCTTAGACTTTGGGCAACCATGGATGCACCCAGTGGACCAACATTTCCCACCTGTTTCACACACCAACACGCCAAGAATAGGTAAGAGTGCAGTGCCCCCAGGCAGGGCATGAATGAGCAACCAGCCACATCATAATCAAGTACTCTACTAGAGGACCTAAAATAAGTTCTAGTTGTAAAAGCTCCCATATATGGGTATTTTGACTAATTGGCCAAGTCGGAAAAAATTGATATAGGAAGAACTAGACGAGCCGCAATGACACATGTCGCTTAACGCCTTTTGTTTGATATTTGAGGCAACTCCCAGAGCAAGGTGTGACAGCTCCTTCTTGTTTTTCTGTGAGTGAAATTTCACTCTCACCAGAGCCTATACAGTTTATCAGTTTCAGCAGCTTATATTCATGTTCCATGAGCTTATCAGCGTTCCAAATAACCCAGTATTTAAAAGAACCTTACTGCTGATGTTACAAAACCTATTACCTTTTAATGGAAGTCAATGAAAAAGTACTTCACTCCAAGTCATTTTGGACCATCGCTATAAATCCATTCAAAGATAAAAGATATTTATTACATTATAATGAAGAGATACATCTGATAAAAAAGTGAAAAGAGTTTATAATGGTTTGGTGCGTTAACAAAAAGGGTTCCATGGAGTACCCATGTTCTTTGACTTGCAGCAGTAGTGGCGCTATATATAAAACCATTTTCAAAAGGTTCTTTGAAGAACCACATAGATTTTGAGAAGAGCCATTTAAACATTCAAGTGACTCTGAGTTGTTGTTGTTGTTGTTGTTGTGTGTGTGTGTGTATGTATGTATGTATATGTGTGTGTGTGTGTGTGTGTATATATATATATATATATATATATATATATATATATATATACATATATATATACCAGTCATTAAAACATTGAGTGGGTTTACATGCACTAAATAATCCAATAACTGCAGAAAATCATTTTTTTCAGTAATCCGATCAATGCGTTTACATGCACTTGTGGAATCAGATAATGAATGAGTTAATAATAAACTCCAGGTCTAAAGGAGTCAGACAGTAATCAGATTTCTGCTTTGCAACCAGCCGATAACAGCAGTCTGTTTTCCCACACGCGCAGCCTGAGAAATCTGAATACTGAGCTGAAATCCAGCTCTCTTTATCAGATTTCTTAATCAGATTTCTTAACCTTCATCCAGTCTTAGAAATTGGCGTATGTTGTTTACGTGACCGTTTGAATAATCAGATAACTGCAGGAATCCTGTTATGATCGGATTATTAAGTGCATGTAAACGCACGCGCTATTTAACTAAAACCACTAGATTTTGCTTGACCTCTTATGCTCATGGGTGTATTTTGGTTTGTCCATCTGAATTTACGTGACCAAATCGTGAGGCAAATTTTATTTATTTATTTGTTTGTTTATTTATTTATTGTAAAAGCTCCCCTCAAATGAACTGAAAATGTGTTTTATGATCACAAATATTGCTATATGCTTACAATTTACTGCTGAAAGCCAAAAATCTCAGACGCTCTTTGTATTTTTGTATAAAAGTCATTTTTACAGAGCAGATCGCTGAAGAGACGCCATATGTTTATAGTTCATAGCCCAGATTTGTTGTTTCTTTTATTATTCGGGTTTAAAAACTACATTACCTGTCTATTTGACTGGAAAGAAGACAGTTACAGCCTCATACGACACCCACCTTTTGAACGTAGCTTATGAAATATGAAAGTTATGAAGAATATGATAAAAGTGCATTTTGAAAACACCAGTGGTCTCAAGGGGTTGACTATAGTTACATCAGCCAATATTGTTGATTATCAGACATGTTGGCGGCTTAATATCGGTATCAATATTGAGGAATTTTCAGATCAGCCAGACCCTCACTGTTTCCATTATTGAGGTATCATTAACTCAGTTCCTTTCTGTTTTTCTTTACATGTGATGTGTTACACTGCTCTTTCTTCTGTTCATCCATTATTACATGCCTTAGCTCTCCTTATAACTTAAATGTGAGTGTACATGGCTAAACTGTAAGCTGTATAGGCAGATATCACTGTTGTCAGAAGAAAACCTCGTGTCTCCATTTTTGGCATTTTCCGTTTTTTGACATAATTTGAAAATACCTGTTGGCCTTTACCTTGTATGTAAATTTCATGATGAACAGACTAAAAGAAACGGCCCAAAACTTTTTGGAAAAATGTCTGGTTCCATTGACTTCCATTAAAAGTAAAGTAGGTTTTTTCCTTCTCCTGTAAAGTTACTATTTTGGAGATACGAGGTTTTCTTCCGACAACAGCCATATATGCAAAATGCATTGGTTTTGTGGCGTCACAAAAACAAAGAAATCCCAAGCAGGTTGTTTTTGCAGCTTATATACAAGGACTGGAGATGATATTGTTTTTAAGCTTTAAAAAATGTTTTCATGACAGTGGCCCTTTAAAATGGCCATCTTGCAAAGTTAAGCCTTGTAAATAAAACATTATATATAAGTGGGCATAAGCTGCTTGAGGCATTCGGGCAGCACTTCGCTTTTGCCTCATCCTAGTGGTTGGTATAGTGCAGTGGGTAACACCTCTGCCTTCTATGCTGTAGACTGGGGTCCAATCCCCTGCTTGGACAAGCACCCTACACTATACCAATAAGAGTCCTTGGGCAAGATTCCTAACACCACCTTCGACAACCTGTGTAAAATGATCAAATTGTAAGTCGCTCTGGATAAGAGCATCAGCCAAATGCTGTAAATGGAAATAGAAGCCTTAGCAGTTGTAGCTAAATTGCTACAGTCTTCTTGAGTACGTACAGTGCTGTCAGGTTGCTCATGTAAGATTTATTCTATATAACATAAGTCTGTACAGATGTTGCTTAGTATTTATCTTGGCAGGTGTCCTGTAAAGGATGTACACTTAAGGTTAAGTGAGTAGTGATGCCTTTGTTTGCATAGTGTGCCACTGTTTATACGAGCTGTAGGACTGGTAAAGGTCTCTTAAACATTATGACTGCAAAGATTAGATGAAGTGGAAATGCATAGAGATCAGTGTCAGTATTAGAGATGCGCTGGTTATACCAAGACATTTTTATGGATGATTCCAGTTTGATTTCTTTCCAGCCAAAGTGGCAGTTTTTTAACTTGATTTTTGTGTTAGCCATTTTTAACCCAAAGCTCACACTGTGGGTTGTGTGGGTTAAGCGAAAACCTGACGAAGTAGCACGTTTCCAGTTCTTATGAGGCAAACTTGCAATATGAACTTGAAAATGAGCCAAACTAGCATTATTTTGTAAATTATAAACCAACTGCTTGTTTAAATAAATCAAATAAAGAGCTACATTGAAAGTAAGAGGTGACTGGCTATTTAGCGCAACGAGTCCTAATTATGCTTCAACATTTTGGAATAAAGTTCTGTGCAAAAGTTAGAAACCACCATTCGTGTATTTACTTTCCAGACAAAACAGCCATAAAGTACAAGTTAAATTAGTTTAGACATAAGATAATCCACTCAAGCTCCACTCTTGCTTCATGTCTTAAAAAAAAAAAATATCACTGGAGTTTCTGTCCATTCTTCCACTGTGAGGAGATAACTCAACACTAGGGGTTTGAAAGGATGTGTAGCTGTGGGGAAGCCACTAAGAAAAGGAAATAAAAGACTTGCAAATGAAACAAAGAAGCTGCTGGTGTTCTCAGGACAATGGACTGACCACCCCAGTGTCCAGAACTCAACGTTGTTGAACGTGTTTGGGGTTAACTGGATTGTGAGAAGCAGAAAATGGAACCAACTTCTATGACTGAACTTTGCAGGTGTTGGAAAAATATCCTTGCAGATTTCTTTGAAAGACTGAAGCAAGTCTACAAATAAGAATGGAAGCTGTAAAAATGCAAAGAGTGAACAGACTAAGGACTAAAGAATGGAGGTTATATTTATTTTTCAGAGGATGTGTGGTTAACCGTTGCTTTTGCACTGGTGCAGTAGTTATGCTCATTGCACTACAACAATAAACTTTAATGCAAATGCAACAGCCGCCCATTTCAGTAAAAACTTGATTTAGGAACCGCATGATGAACTAAACTGAAGTTTTAGGGGCACATGTCCTACTTGAATTTTATATATAGCTGCTTTCGGAACAAAACCTCATACTTCCGAAATGGTAACTTTACAGGAGAAGGAAAATGTCAATGGAGACATTTTCCCAAGTAATTTTCGGCCATTTATTTTGGTCCATTCATCATGAAATTTTCATACCATATAAGGGACAACAGGCATTTTCTAATTATGACAAAAACTGAAAAATGATAAAAATCGAGAGCAATAATTTTTTCTGCTATGTCTAGTTTTATAAACCAAACAGTGTTTTTATATTTATTTTAATATTTTTATGTATTTATATTCATTTTTACATGATAATTTCCCAGCCTCTCTTTATCCCTTAGAATTATATAAGCTGTTTACTTTTAACACTGACATATGAAAATGATCTGTGCTATTATTGGCTTGTAATGTACCTCATTCAGAAAGCCATCCAGGCTTAAACACTGCTTATAACATCTGTGTGAATGGGCAGCGCTAAACTCCTACAGGTTGATTTAGTAGTAGTGGACAGTATACTGGTTTGTCTGATCTAATCCCTGTATTTGTCACGATTGGCCACTCCCAGTCCTGTCCATGTGCTTTTGTTTTCATTGAGTTCTTCCCTGTCCTGCCCCCTTGTTTCTTGATTCCTTGATTCTGTAAAACTCAGTTTTCACAACGATTCTGACACGCAGTAGTGTGAATGGTTTTATTTAGGATTTCTTTTTAAGTAAAAACAGTATCTCAAGAGCACAAAGGTGTTAACAGTTCTGCAGTTTGAGAACACATCATAAATCTGATATAGACTTTTTCTCGACAACAAATTTAAGAAAAAGCTTAGGAAGGTGTTTGTGAATGAGGCCCAATGCAACATGCAAACATTAGCTGAATGGCTAAAAAAGGGGGAGTTTGTCATGTTTTAAATGGAACCGAAAACACAGCAGACCCTTGATCACATCCTGCTAGTCCATTTCGTCTGATGTAGTCTGCTTTATTTTCGAGACCGTGAACTAAAGTAGCGACCAGTCTTTTGGGGTTGGCCTTAGCCTAAAACAGACACTAGGGCAATTGCTCTGCTTGTTTCCTCTTGCAGTGCCCAAGAAGTGGCTTAAGTCTGTCAGCTGCATCAGACGACAACACGTCATGGACTAGCTGGTACTGAAGTGTGAATGACTTCAGCAGTGTGGGCTGGTCGGAGGCTCGAATGTGTGCGACACACACAAGACAGATAACTTGAGAAATACGCTGATTTTTTTTTTTGTTCATTCAAATTTTCTGTTCCTCATAAATGGTCCAGCAGTTACATTCTGTGATCAGTACAGGAACCTTAATGTAACTGCTGCTCCATTTAAAGTGGAACAGACAATTCAAGTACAACTTACATTAAATTACTTAAGACAATTCCACTAAAACTTAGTGGATAACTTGTGCCTTGTGGTGCAAGTAGTAGAAAGCAATACTGACATAGGTTAGTCTATGTATTGTTCAGTTTTTAGAAATGTTTAAGATTTAATATTTTAATTTAAAAGTTATTTTTAATATTTTTTATTAGTAAAAAGTGAAGCGACATCCTGGAATAATAGGCCACTGTTAACCTAAAAAAGAGGGTTTACTTAAGCACTCAGCATGTATGCTGTGATTTTTACACTGAAACCATAAATTTTAATTATTATGTAACCTACATTTTGGGCCACACTGACTTTTGTGACATCACAAATACAGTGAATTCAAAACATCCTGTTTTTGGCTCCATAAAAAGTGAATGGTATATTTTGAAACATTAACAGTGTTTATGTTCAACATCAAACATTTCAATTTGAAAAAGCAAGAAAAAACACTTTTTGTCCCCACAGTATGGGCACTTTAATGTTTAGAACTTACACATAAAGATGTCATTACAGTCCTTACACTTAAAAATGCCCAGCCATTATGAGCTCCCAGGGCAAGGCAGACTTTGTTCCATTTTACCTGCCTTTTTACAGCTTTTTGTAACGACTGAGCTGTAACACCTGCTCTGACTCACCTGACATTAAGCGCTTTAATAACTTCTGACTAATTGAGGCCTTGGCAAGTGGATTAGGGGAAACTACAGTTTAAAGTTGATGTTCCAACAGGATTTTAATGCCGTAATGTTCAGCATGTGTACAGAGAATATTTAACTCCGACTTTAATTACATAAAGCTAAATGAACCGATTAAGCCCGAATCTCTCCTCAGCCTAGTAACTTATTAGAGTGTATGATACTGTGTGTGGACTGTGGAGGAAATGCAGAGCCAGTTCTATTTTCTGTCTGATCCTTTCACTTCTCTGTTTATCGTGAGATAGACAGTTGAAAATCTTGAACCACGCCTCGTGTGTGTGCACAGTTGCCTTAGGAAACCTTCAGCAGATAAAACGAACAGGATTGTATCGGTCCGTGTTTCACTTATTATCCATGATTCAGGCCCCAAGTGTCAAGATTTCTAAAAAAATATTCTGCAGTGAAAGTGGGTGTCAGCAAATAATACAGCACAGCGAGCTGATCGGCAGCTGATTTATCGAGAAATATGGTTCCAGATTTTAGGTCCACCTGAATGTTGCTTAACTCCCTGTTGTCTCTACACAAATATGAAATTTCCTCATATTTTCATATTTATTAGAGTCATATTTTTAAAGTACTGTTAGTAATTACCATGCAGTCGTGTGCAAAAGTTTGACACCCCTCGCCAAATCATAATCGCAAGTGATAAACACAAGTAAATAATAAAACAGTGTTTGTGGCATGTCAGGTGTTTAAATTCAACTTGTGGAGCCTCTTAATTATCTCATTAGGCCTTAATTGTTAGGACTGGTTAGGCAGGTCAAGAACTGTCCTGAGAGAGTGTCATATATAATAAAAGTCTTCTCGGCTGATGGAACAGCTAAAAAAATATCAAATTTTTCCATATGTGGTGTGCCCACTCTTTGCCTTTATTACAGCCTTCATGATTTTCAGGAGACTTGTTTTCAGTTTTTCTTGGAAATCTGCCAGGATATTTTTTCCACACTTCAAAATTCCGTCTTAGCAGCTGGTTGCATATCCAGGTCATCCCGCACACATTCAGTGTTGTTAAGGTTGGCAGTCCATTCTGTTCTCATGGGGACAGTTTTGGTGGTCTACTAGGTCTTGCAGGTGGTTGTTAGGAGTCACATTTTCAGTTTTTTTTTTAATCATTTAGAAAACTTCAGTTTTAGAAACTCTTGTTAGTTTCTTTTAACTTTTTTTCTTTCTTGTGCAAGAACTGTCTTATATCAAACACCCTCAGAAATGTCTCCTGAAAAATTAATGACTTGTACTTAATGACTGCAAATTAACAAAATTAAGGGTGGTGGACTTTTGCAGAGTACTGTATAGGTTTATATGTTTACTGTATATGTTTATACTGTATATTTATAACAATTATCTGCCAATAACAATATGGTTCTGGTGTTATTGTGCACCCCCAAACATAACAGCTGGTAAAAATAATAAATTAATAAAATGAAATGATATCATGATGGACTGACATTCAATCAGCTTGTTTCTATGTAGTTATTGTACACTGTTTGGTTGTTGTTGTTGCTGTTGTCAGGCTCTCTATAGTTGGTCTAAATCTGTGTTTTTTACCGTACATGCAGTTGTCCACTGTTCAAGAAATACTGATGCACCCACCATAACCTGTGGTGATGTATTTATCTTGATAAGAAAATCATCCACCCCCCTGCTACACACTCTTACTAATTTTAGCGCTGGATTGTGGTGGGCTTGATTGCATCATTTCTTCCCTGTGAGCAACTGAGTGTTCGTGTGTGTGCAGTGGACGCACCGAGGGTTGCTGAGGAACGGCGAAGGTTCGGTACACGAGCTCGCTTATTGACAGCCCTGTGCTGTGGAGAGGATGTGGTCAGAACTGTGTCCCTGTTCACAGGAAGAGGCAGAGACTTGCTCCTCTAAGCAAACACAAATTCTCAGAGGCAACTTTGAGTTTCACGCGTCTCCAGGCAACAAAAACACCTTTCGAAGTTCTAGCTGTGCTTTGTAGCGACATGGGCCAGAGATCAAGAAGGTAGAGCTGTGACTGACCGAAGTCAGACATTTTAACACTGTACATAGGGGTGTTAAAGCATCACTGCATCCCGATTCTTATTTTAGGAAGTTTCACCCACTCTAACTTTGCAGAGGTTTCAAGTTCTGTGATATTTTTGGGCCATCTTGCATGCGCAACATGTTACACAACGTCAATGCAAAATAGATGCAGCCACATGCTTAATAGTTGGCACAGTGTTCTTGTCATCAAATGTTGCTCCCTTGTTACCTTTGGTGGCCAAAGAGTTTAATTTTATTTCACTGGTCTGCAGCACTTGTTTCTGAAAATAAAGCCTCTATTAAGGTGTTTCACACACTTTAGACATTGACTTTTGTGATGAAGTGATAAAGTTTCCTTCTAATGACCCTTCCATGCAGATCATGTTTATGCAAGAAGTGCTGCAGTGTAGTATAGTGTACCACCACTACTGTGCCAGCTGGAGCTTTTTGCAGGTCCTTTGCTGTCATCTGGGGGTTTTGCTCTGACTTTTTGTTGAGCATTTAAGCAGTTCTGAGAGGTTTCTTGGTCCATGAGATTTTGCCTTAACTTCCACAGTTTCCCTTTACTGCCATTTCTTAATGCCATTTGGAATTTGCAGTGGATCAGCATCGTTTTACGGCCTTCTCCTGCTTTGATTTTCTGATCTATAACCAGCTGCTTAGAGGAGCCCATGGTTGTTGAGTGTTAGTGCAAGATTTGAAGAGTCAGAGAATTTATTATGCTGTGGTGTTTTCATCAGCTGACAGTTCCTAATTGGCAGTCTTCAACTTATCTAACCTACTCCTAACGAGTCATCCATCCATCCATCCATCCATTCTCTAAGCCGCTTCTCCCTCAGGGTCCTGGAGCCTATCCCAGCAGTCATCGTCAGCTAACGAGTCAATTAAAGCTTAATGAAGTAATTAAGTTCTGAGACTTTTCATGACTGGAAACATGTCCACATGATACAGTTACTGTTTCTTTCTTTCTTTTTATAGCTAGTCAAATAGAAAATAACTGAACAGTCATCAAGCATCTCCAAAAGTTCTGGGTGGTTCTTACCCTGGACTAGGACCCAGATAACTTTTGGAAAAAGGGCCAATTTGAGATATTTTTGATGGCGCTGTTGTCTATAGAAGCTTAAACAGCAAGTGGCTGCATGAGTGAAACAGTATGCACACTGCAAAAAAAGCATCTACCAGCTGATTATTAGCTTGGAGCATTGAAGTGTCCTTAATTCAAGCAGTTACTTTAGACAGCAGACAGTTCAGTAAACTCTTATGAGAATGTATTTCTGTCTATTACCATTAAAAGTGGAGTCCCTGGTCAGATTACATGTTTTGTTGATTTTTTAAGTGATAATAAATGAACACATCCTCTACAGAGAACACACTTCTGCACATTTTAGTGCATAATTACTGTTTATTTACTAAAATGAACACACTGGGGGGAAAAGAGCAGGACATAAAGTGTAACGTGCAAAACTTTTTATATTTTGTTTTTCTTTTCCTAACATGTCAAAATCAGCAAATAAGTAGAAGGCATACTTAAGTTTTTCCCTGTAGAGGATGTCTTATGCAGGGGTTTTCAAAGATTTGCATATGAGTGTAGATTCTTCACTCAGAATGTTTACAAATCATCAGCTTGAATTTCCCTTTTCTTTTTATTCTTTCTTTTTTTTTTTTTTTTACATATTTTATATAATATACCTACAAATTTATATAACAGACCAATAAAAATGCTCCAAAACTTTGATCAAAATCTTGTTAACTTAAAAGTTAATAACTTTTTTTTTCCAGGTTTGGTTCTAACAGAGACAAAATATTCCAGTACATTTAAATATACATTAAAAGCAAAATAGATCATTATTATTATGTTTATTTATGGTCAGCAGTGGCCTGTTCTTCTGTGCTTTTTGTAGCTATTGTGTATGACCAGCTTCTACAATTGAATGTGAAATGAATTTTTTTAATTGAATTTGATAAATATTGGAATTTCACATTTGGCAGTTTTAATCAGTAGCTTGTGGGTATAAGTGACAATTTTCCTATCGATCAGGTCCTTCTGCCCAGCTTCGCTGGTACCACTTGAGTCATTATCTCCTTTAGGGTAATAGGCAGATCTGCCACTCCTCATCATTACTAAATAAATCAATTAAAGCTTAAAATAAGTAAGTCAGTCAAATGTTTTTTTTTCTTCCAAAACACAAAAATTGCTAAAAATATTAGAGCAGCGTGGTGTATTGTTTTTATTGTCTGTATACAGTGCTGTGTACAGACGTCTTCCAGTCATGTTCATATATAAAACTAATTCTGAATCTTCCCAAAATAATATAACAGTTTAATGATTCACATGATGCAAAGAATTGTAATTAGATTTAACCATGAGGTTTGAGATTTGCACCACTGATCATACAAGCGTACACAAGCAGATCCAGTTTGCAGCGAAACAGGTCAGTATCACCCCTGAATGAAAAGCGATTGTCAGATCGGTCAGCGTTGTTTTAAGCATCCAGCAGTTGTACTTAGAAGTGCTTTGCATGGTTGCCAGTTGCATGACTGACATGGTTTCAGGAGCATGTATTACAAAATATCAACATGGCAGAAGCCCAGAAGGTTTAGAAGCCTAGAAACCTCCTGAACAGGTTGGACAGTGATGATCACTGCTGTCAGATCAAAACCTTCTCCAAAATAGCACCTTTATAGGAGAAAGATAAAACATGCTTTACTTTTAATGCGAGTCAATGGAACCAGACATCTTTCCTTGTCATTTTGGAGCGGGTTTTATTTTTTGGCTTGTTTTTTGCACCGATTTGCCTTTGTCCTCGTTGCTCCTTCCCTGCTCATTGCATCCGCCTGTGAACTTAGATATTAACTGTAAAATGCAGTGATTGTTCATGATGCATCGTGATAAAGTTCTTTGGTCGAAACTGAAACCAAAATGTAGGACACAGTGGGCTGAAAAAAGAAAACAGGTGATGAGAAAGAAAAGCAGTTTACATGAAATAAAGTGAAAATGATTACAGAATGTAGGTTAGAGGATGTGCCATGAGGTCCAGTGTCCTCAGCAGCAGAGAATGGTTGGTCATCTTATTGTATTATTTATTTAGTTATATTTTGGACTTTGGCACTATCATTGATGTGTTTTTTTCTGATTTCAAAAACGGAGGGTACAGATGGCGCTAGCTGAAACCTCTCTTTTTGACTTCTTGTATTCTGTGTATTTATTTATTGTGATTTTGAGAGATTATTATTGGCTGTTTGTGATGCCTCAAGCCTTTTTCGCTAAACACAATATCAGTGTTTCTCACACATGGGCTATGCTTGTGTCCCCCCCTCCCCCAAAGCATATTGATGACCACCCAAGTACGTATGGCCCATTTGAACGGTTTTCAGAGTAAATATTTTATAGTTTAATGACTAAGCCTTGGCTCACAGTGTCCCTGATCAGCCTTTCGTCTTTAATAAACCTTTACTTTACCTGAGTAAGTAGACAGAGGCCACAATTTTCATAACCTCCCGATCCCACCAGTGGTGCTCCCCCAGGTTTTTTTCCATCATATGTGAAACACTGAATATGTATATTTACTTTTCTCTGTGATTTCCAAAGTTGAAATGGACAAAATGTACTTGGCGGACAGTTGAAACGGTCTGTAAAACCTATGACCCCAATCACAACTGGCATAAACCTGCATCATCAATTGGACCGTGCTAAGTACAGACATGAAATCTGACCATGAGCAGTCACTGGAGATTCAGGACACATGGAAATGCCAGGTGTAAACGGCTATTCGTCTCACTGTCCACAAGTGATCAGATCACTTGAGATGAGTGTTAAAGGGGAATTCCACTGGTTAAAAATTCTGCATAATTCAGTCAGTGAGATCATTCCAAGTGGTTTCATTGTAGAGAAACTTGATTTCTTCTCAGTGGTGGTGATCGGAATCTGGAGGCACCATGTCTACAACTCAAATATAGCCATTTATGTACTGAAACGACCAGTGAAACAAGATGTGTCTTCTTAGTTTTTGTATGTAGTGATGGTAAAATAGTGGTAAAATATGTTCTTTGGGGACTATTATGCCTTAGAATGGCCTGCATTTAACTATAAATATACTTTAGAGGATATGTTTCAGCCCAAAATCTCTTTGCAAAACTATTGTACAACATATTTTGGGAAATGTTTTAGCTGCCAGGCATTAAATGTATTATTTCAAGTAATAACTTTCTGTGATGGAGCTTTTAGAGGTGAACATCTGGTTCCTATCGCCACCACTGTGAGCAATTCTGCTTCTGTTATGTTCTCTAGAATGGAGCATTTCACATCTGAATGATCTAATTATGGAGAATTTTTGAGACATTAGTGGAATTCCCCCTTAATACCAGGCATAAACAGGGCCTGAGTACTTGTTACTGTGTGGTTAATGTACAGTACAGTAGTTGTTGTTTACAGACTATAAGTGGTCCAAATCTGTCTTTTTTAATAATATGTATAGTTGTTTGTTGATCTAGAAGTGCTGACCATATCTGTGATGTACTCAGTGACTCAATTTATCTTCATAATGGTAATATATAGCCACATTGCCCACCCCTGATCTACGACACTGCCGCCTCAGTGAGATCTAAAATTAGCACTGCTGTTCAGAATGACTGCAACGCTTACACGTGTTTCCTGAAATGTGGCCTGGATTTCTCTAAACTGTGAACACAACAGCAAACGCCAGCCATTTCAGTGAAAATGTATAAATCTCTGTTTCATAATGGAAACGTGCTATTTAAAGCCACGCTGTCTCGCTGTGAAATAAAAGCTGGTCTCAGAATGACACACACAGAGCCGACGCATGAATGGGCTTGCTGAATACCAGCCTCAGCGTGGCGAACTCAGTAAAAGTACTTCAGCCTTTACTCATCAGCAGCCGTGTCCCTTTGTCTGGTTTACCGCTGTGAAACCCTCCATTTACTCTGTTCTCTGTTCGCATGTTCTGAAAGACTGTATTAAAGGGCCTGTATCGTGTGTTCTTCTCATATTTTATTTTCCTCACTGAGGTCCACATATGACATCTGCGTAGTTTCAGATACCAAAAACAGCCGTAGTTCATTTTTCTGATTATTTTCCAACGTCTCTTTAGCATTTAGCCGTTGTGTTACTGCTCCTTTAAGACTAACTTATGTAAACAAGCTCTGTTCTCATTGTGTTGCACCTCATTCAAAAAGCTGTCCAGGCTGAAACCCTCCTTATAACTCCAGTGTGAGTAGGCCGGGCTAAACGGCTATAGGCTGAAGGGGTAGATATTTGCAAATGTGTTGATTTTTGTGATGTGACATCACAAAAACATTGGATTCCGAGCAGGCTGTTGTTACAGCTAAGCTTATGTATATGGATTCTATGGACTGGGTGGAAATTTTAACAATGTTTACACATTATATCAAACTTTTTTTGTGATACTGACCACTTAAAGTTAATATGGCATATTGAAAATATCTAAGTTACTACCAATGTTGTAGAAAGTGTCAATTGAGCACACTCTAAGGCTAAAATTTTAGCTTCTGTCACTAATTTACCATATTAAATATAGTCTTTTGGTCATATGGGACTACTGATTTTTAGCAGAACAATAGAAAATCATAATTTTATTGTGAATCACACTTCTAAACATGCATGTAAACAAAAAACTTCAATGATTTACTATTAATATAAAATCCTAAAAAGTTCTATGTCTTTATCATACTAAATTTGGGATTCTTATTGGTTCCTTTTAACTGCATATTTGTGCTGTAAGGTCAGACATCCTGAAAGTGTAATAAGCCGCAGTGTTAGGAACTCAAAATCTTATAAACCAGGAAATTTGACAGTCAGTCCTAAATTTCAGTACCTAAGTAGTCAGGCTTGTCAATACTGCTTTCTAGTGCTGACAACGCAGGCCCAACAAAAACGATGCAAAGTGTTGTTT
Organism: Pygocentrus nattereri; assembly: GCF_015220715.1. Classification (NCBI taxonomy): domain Eukaryota; kingdom Metazoa; phylum Chordata; class Actinopteri; order Characiformes; family Serrasalmidae; genus Pygocentrus; species Pygocentrus nattereri. The sequence goes on from NC_051224.1 coordinate 34,242,222, forward strand.
CCTATCTGAAGAAATTGGATTCTTATTCGGCAGCTTGTCGTTAAAATTTCCCATTCCACCTTAATTGGAGTGGTAGTTACATTTGCGTGCCTGCACAGTCACCTGCATGTAACTGATGCACCATTAAAGGTGGAATGGGAAATTCCAGTGAAAAGTTTTTTGAACTTCTCAAATCATTTTTCATGTGTGCATCCATATATTAGTGAGAATTTCAACCGGTGTACCGCCCACTGCTGTGGTCAGTAAATTTACCCACTTCCAGCATCTCTCACTCATTTCTGAATCAAGCCACACCCACTTTCATTTGTAATTCAGAAGAAAGTATCAATTCAGGAATCAGTATCAAGATCAAGATCAAGGTATTGTTATTAGTGTTGATATTGAACAGTTTTGAACTGCTTAGTCATATGTTATTGTAAAAAGAGGGACATTTGTCATTCATTTCAGTGCATCAGCCCAGAAAGCACACAGCTCCATGTGGTGTTTTAACTGAAGCATTAAGAAATGCGTCCAATCACTTAATTTCAAAGCAAGCATAAATACTTATTAACTCTCTACTGCACTCATTATTAGAGCAATTTAGAAAACTCCACTTTCTTGCATAAAATGGACCATGATTATTAAATTATATTTGGTTATTACATTATATATTATGATTAGAATCTGTCCTGAGTATTACATTCAAAAATGAATATAATATTTTAAAAATTAATAACGTGTGCAGGAGTATGGAGTATGTTGCCTTGACGCAGCATTGTGTGACAATGGGAAGAAACGATATAGAGCCATGTTCCCTGAAGAGACCTGGCTTGTGACTGGCAAAATCCAATTCGGTGTCGCAGAGTGTTGCTTTTAGGCAACAAACCTATTTCTGCAAATTCTCATAGCAAAAAAAAAAGATACTGAATTCAAAAAAGAAGGTTTGAAAGTGCCACTAAGAGATGGTATGACCAAGCACATACTTTTCATTCACTTACTCAAACCCTGCCTTTTATTGTTAACCCTATTATTGTCTTTAAATATGTATATTATTGTACAGTAAGGAAAATTAGTTTGTTGCCTTGAGGCAACAGCGAGCAATAGAAGGTTAAGTACTTATGAACTTAATAATAACTTGAAGTTTTTCCATAGCACTCTTTGTGAGGTACAATTTAAGACCACAACCACATTTTAAAACTTTTATGTTTCAACAAAAATTAAGCCTCAAATCAACAGATTCAAAGACAGTTCCTGTAAGTATTCAACAAGTCTGCGACGGTCAGTGGAGAGAGCTGAGATTCCACATGGATTCATTTTGAAAAAAAGTGTGTAACCAATTGTTTCTGTATGTTTAAGTATGTATTTTCATGTTATTTTCTCTTTTTTGCAATAGATGGACCTTGTCTCCAAATTATAGAGCAACCAAAACAGGTAACATGCACTACTTATTACTATGCACTACCTATTATACACATTAACAGCCAATATATACTGACTGATGACAGGATGATATTAACACTACTACTTCTACTACTCTTTAATAATAACAATAATAATAATAATACATCATAAATTGATTTTGTCTCCCTTAGCGAGGCTTCAGGTTTCGTTATGGCTGTGAAGGCCCTTCCCATGGTGGACTCCCGGGAGCCTCCAGTGAGAAGAACAGGAAGACGTACCCTCAGGTCAAGGTAAGGTCAGCCAGGGTCATCTCTGTGAGCTGTGAAATCTGTGGACAGTGAACCAAAATGCCCATGTACAGTGACTGTGGAACAGAGAAATGAATTTGCTGTTTTTGCTGCAAACTGACATGTGAAATGTTGCACAAGGCTAAAGTAGTTGTTTCTTGGCATGCACTGAGATAGATGGCGAGGGGTGTAATGATGCGCAAATTTCTCATTTGTGCATCACGCTACATTTTTGATACAGACTTAGAAAAGAAATGCTAAAATAACTTCAGTATTTATTTTTGTATTTTTTATAGTTGCTTTTATCATTTATAATGTAATGTTATAATTGTAATTTAATAAAATTATATACAACAGCTTGTTGAAAGTATAAGACATTTTCTTAGACATAATATAAATAAAAAAGAATATATAAAAGTAAGCACATAGTGTAAACTATAATGCCACATTTCAATATTAAATGAACTGACCATTACAAGTTCTTTTATTATCTGATCTATATAAGTGTGGCTCTCACTTTGACTGAAAAATAGTTTCTAAGATTTTCTAAAGTGATTTTCTAAAGCTCCATCGCTTCCAGCAAACTGTGAAATCCACAGCCGAAGAGAGGTGGACTCTACAGCTGAATAAAGGTGGACTCTAAAACTGAATATAGATTCAGATGCAAAGGGTATCGGTTAACTGATGGCAGAGCATTTTATTTGTTTTAGCCGTTCATGAAATGGCACTTAGTAGCTGCTTGAATCCTATGGGTAGGAGCAGCAGCTGAGCCTCATGAGGCTGATGTTGGCTTCCAATTCGCCAGCTTCTTATCAGAATTTTCCCTGTCAACATGGTTTCAAATGTATGTTTTAATAGTAAAACTATGACTTGGAATAAGCATTTACCAGTCTTCTGTTCAAGAAATATATAGAAATTAATACACTTTGATAGCAGATCAGTGCTTCAAGAATTCTGAGCTGCTACATCCTCAGAGCAGTGTGGGCATGTCCAGTTCAGCCCTTCATGTTTGAGCCCCCCTAGACAACTTCACTCTTCTCAACCGGTCTCTGAATAGCAAGTAAAAGGAACCAAATGGAGAACAAGCTATCTAATGTCATTTTAGAGATGATATTTTGCAGATAATGTTGGCTTTCATCTTATGATGAGTAGATCACGGACATGTCATGTTCATTGTTTAAACATTCAGCACTAAAGCTATATACATAACCTATAGCTAGCTGCTAACTGCTGGGCAATTATGAGGCAGCACAGTCATATATACTGACACTGTGAGGGAATTTATTGTGTGCCTTATTGTGCTTTCGTGCTTTCCGTAACATCGCACTGTAGAATACAGAAGTCTTAGAATACGAGAATACGAAGAATACGAGAGACTTCACAGACCTTTAATTCAGTGTTTTCATACTCCAGACTTGGAGCCTCTGCACTGTATAGTTTAGTGTTTTACTCTGTTGTACACACCTCAGTCAGCTCAAGAAGGGATTAATTAGCTGGCGTAAGGTATTCAGACCAGGGAAACCACAGTTATGCAGTGCAGGGATTGCAGGACTGGAGCTGGGAATTCTGCACTAACTGCACAAGCAAACTTACAAAATCACGTCTGTTTAAACACAACATAGTTTTCCGACCCACAACATTCAGTCTTATAAATCCCCAGAAACAGACTGTTTAAAATGAAATCCCTGACTGTTTAGAGCTCCGTTATGGGGACAGATGTTTGTCTTTCAGCTGTTAACATTAGCAAAAGTTATCTAAAGGCTAGCATTGTTCAAATCTGTTTTAATTAGCTGATGTAGCCTTACCCTCCTACGATGGCAAAGCTTTCTCTGCTCTTTATGCAATGCTGTGGTATCCTTTACCCACCTGACGTGAAGAGCCAGTGGGCTTTTGTGCTTTTAGGTTCTTTGAGAAACTCACCAGAATAGGGAGAGGGGCCGTGTATGACATACATTTGGTAGCTTTATACCAGTTTAAGTGGCACCAGGAGTTCACAGGAAATTGTATAGGGATTGCAGCCTACTTTATTGACTTTGTTGAGGTAACCTTTTTTTCTCTTTCAGAGTAAGATGAGTCATTTTTGCCATCTTTCACCACTAGTTATGTTCGTGTGGAGCAGCGAAGCCAGAAATTCAGTCCCAAATATGTTGTTCACACCAGAAAAATCACATGACTGAAACTCTAGGATACATGCACTAGGTCAGATTGGTACTTTGTCAGATCTGATGTCACCTCTTGCAAATTTAGTCCCATCCAACTAAAATCAAACTGAAGAAAATGGCAGAAAAAAAAAGTTATTTCAAAAATCTCTCAGCAGAAGAGACCAAAGCCTGTAGCATTCTTTCTTTGCCAAAAATGTGAAAAGGAGTAGACAGGGAATTTAACATCAACAGCAAAACACAAGGCACATATTTGGGCACACCTTATTTTTGCTGTATCAAAAAACTTGTCATGTTGGGGACACCACCTCATCTTATTGAGCCACATTTTGACTTATGTGTCATTGCACATCTAGAGAAAGAACACCCATATCAGTGCATCATTATTTTAAAATAAATGCCTCCACATCTTATCCACATAACATAACAAAACATAACATAACAGCTAATTAATAGAAACCAACAAAACTGCGAAGACTTCTAGGAAGCTGTGGCCACTTATTTAAAACTGTGAAATATAGCAAGTGAGAACTCACAGTCATATCAGTCAATTAAGCCCTCTTTACCTGAAACAGAGTGTTTGATCAGTGACTGTATTCTGTTACTAAAACTTTTTAGAAGAAGTTTTTGAAGTCTAAAGATTATTAATAGCAATTTTCATATCAGTCAGGCATTGCTGCCCACCTTAACTGGTCATTACCACCTTCCAGACAGTAGGCAAGTTTGGCACACCTCTTGATTACTGAATCAACTTGATAAACTGCTAAGCTGCTTTCACCTGTACATTAAGAGTACTATGTTAATAAGCAACAAACCAGAAGAGAAAAGAAAAAAGAACGGAAGAATAAAAGCTTCCCTCCTCTGTTTGTGATAGTGGCGTGTTGGGAATTTCCTCCGTGCGTCTCATTGGTAATTAGTAGGAAGTGTTGCACTGCGTGTGTGTATGTGTGTTTCAGCCTCAGAGACGGGAAAGGAGGCGTAAAGCAGCTCGCCCCCTCAGACATTCTCAGACACACTTAGGCACACAGCACACACACAATGTGCTTTCTGTTGCAATGTGTAACCAAATCCGGGGCTTTTCTCTTCCAACACACAGACTAAAATCTGCAATAGGGGTCGAACAATTATTGGCTTGAGCAATAATCAGAGCCAATATTCAGCATTTTTCTGGTTATTGGAATCGGAAATTGATCTTGCAGTTAAAAGCACTGTTATGTATGTGCATATCTGACTCAACCATAACAAAAAAACTCATGTAGTCTGATTCAGTGTCCCATCCACAGCGTCACTGGATTGCTTAAAATGCGGTTGACGCATTGAGCACAATCATCCAGAGCTTCTGTAACCTATTTCTATGTATTGCCTGTAGTGCTATTGGATTAAAAATGTGGACCATGTGTTGAGGAAATCCAATCAAATCTGCTTTTCTGTGTTTCCGAGAGGCACGTGAATAAATTCCACAGCGAGAGGAAAAGTAAGATTGAGTCCACCTTTAAGATTGTTTTTGGAAGTAATTGACACTGTGTTCTCTGAGCCAAAGAAGAAAAAGACCAATCCCGATTGTTACCAGTGTAAAGGTACCACCGTTTTGGAGCTACAAATGCTGCCATCTAGATGACGTCTTTTCCAGCCTTGTTCCAACAAGACAATGCCTGTGTTACAACAGTGTGGCTTCATAGTGAGAGTGCAGTTGCTAGAATGGCCTACCTGCGGTCCAGTTGTGTCCTCTGCTGAAAGCGTGTGGCGCATTATGAAGAGCAGTATATGACCAAGACCCTGGACTGTTGAGCAGCTGAAGTATTAAATGGGAATTGGGGGGGTGGAAATCCACATTTATAAACACAATGGGTGTCCTCAGTTCCCAAATGATTACTGCACATTGTTAAAAGGAAAGATGATGTAACACAGTGGTAAAACATGCTCCTGAGCCAAATAGTGTAAATCATGTTGCAAGCATCACATTTACAATAAGCAAAAATATACGGAAAACAATAGTTACTCAGTTGAAACATTCAGTATCTCGTCTTTGTAATGTTTTCAATTGAATACAGGATTTACAAATCATTTATTATATGTGTGTGTGTGTGTGTGTGTGTGTGTGTGTGTGTGTGTGTGTGTGTGTGTGTGTGTGTGTGTGTACAATTGGCAGTTTGCAGCCTCCCCCAAGTGTGTTGCGCTGAGTCGCATTGCATAGAGACAGTTCAAAAAGATGTGGTGGCACTTCACATAGGGCCAAACAATTTGGGGAAAAATATTGATTTGCAATCTGATTTTGACCGATACTGTCACCGCAATTTAAATTGTGATTATTTAGCTTCACATTTATTGTTTAACTTAAGATATATTCTTTGATGTTTCTTAGCTAGCCCTAGCTTTAGCCTTCACTTTCCCAATGTGGTAGCATCATGCAAATGAATAAATTGGTGGAAAAATGAGGTAAACCTAGGTAAGACCAGGTAAAATAATAATAATAATAATAATAATACATATAATTTTGCGTCTAATGAGGATACAAAGGATGCGTATGCATATTTGACATGAAAGTGCCTTCATATCTCAAACTAGAGGCCTTAAAATGACTATTTTTATCATTAGCAAGACTAGATGGTATCTAAAGTGGTCCAAGTAAGGAGGTGGTGATTGTGGTGGTCTGATAGCTTTCCTCAGGTCATTGAGCAGCAGAGGAAATCAAACATGAATCCGTCTCCCTCAGCGCACTAGGTTGGTATATTTGAGGGGGTTTCCGGTTTGCATGAGTGTATGTTGTTGGTCATCCCACACTGTGCCCAGCTTTGCCCTTTCAAGTGAGCTTCTTCTGCAGCGAGGCCACGTGGCCCCTTCATCACAGCCTGAACAGTGTGTATTCCATACCGTTTCCATGTTAAAAGAAAACGTTTCATAATATGAAAATGCCTCCCTCTTACTAGAGGAGCGTGTCTAGATATTGTTAGATATTCTCTTTGATGTCACACTGGGGCTTTTACCTGGGGGATGCACTTGACTCAAATCGGACCAGAGAAAGTGTCTGAACCACATGTGAGAGCATCCAATAGAAAAAGCATCAAACCACAAACAGCATATGAGTCAAAGCTGTGGTGATTTTAGTAAACACCAGTAAACATCACTGCTAACACGTTCTTTGCCACAATTTTTATACCCAAATCTGCATCACAGATTAATGAAATGTAGACAATCTTTTGTAAAAATGTGTGATTTATGTAATTATTTGCTAATTTATATATGAAAGCTTCATTTAGAATGTAATTGTTAGAAAAATAAAAAATATATATTTTTCATTGTTTCATTGATACTTCAGCCAAAATATTTGTGTGTGTGTGTGTGTGTGTGTATATATATGTATATGTATGTGTGTGTGTGTGTATATGTATATGTAATGTTTTCAATTGAATACAGGATTTGCAAATCATTGCTTTTTTTTTTTATTTATTTTTCACTTTTTTGTGTGTGAACATTTGATATATATGTATAGGTATGTGTATATGTATGTATGTGTGTGTGTGTGTGTGTGTGTGTGTGTGTGTGTGTGTGTATATAATATTGTATGTTTGTTTGTTTGTTTATGGCCTGGTAAGGAATGAGCATGTGAGGTCCAGTGTTCTTCCACTCTTACGTAGCTGCTGGGGATTCCCCCTCTTCTGTTCCTTGTATGTTCTTTGTAACATCTTGCGTTCAGTATGTTTCCAGTGTATTTGTCCTGAGTTCCCAATTTTACTGTTGTCGAAACCAGCACAACACACGTCAGATTTTTCTGAAAGGTTTTGTGGGTATTAACGATGTGAATGTGTGAAAGTATGATCTATCTTTTCATTCTCAAAATTTAAAGACCTTTTCCTTCATTTCAGAGTCCCTGAGTTAATCGGGTATTCTTTTAAACCGGAAATATTTTTTAATGGTGCTTGGATGGCCCTGAGTGACTCCATTAATTGGTATATATATTGTGGGCATTCTTTGATACTTGGAAAATGTTCTTCACACTTGTGCATCTCATTCAAAAGAATAGTTCTTTAAGCAACCTCCATTGAGAGCTTGTTTAGGGAACCAAATGTAGCTTTGCAGTGGAATTGGTGCAAAGAACCGCCCCCATTGATATCAATAGGCCACCTCTGCTTGTCTCATGGTTTCTTATCCATTTTCCCAAGTTTTAGTTTTGTAGCAAATAATCTAAAAAGTAAGCTTCACTAATTAAAAGCTGTATAGTGCTTTATAACTCTGGTTAATAACTAGTTGGTAGTAACAGTTCTTTTTTTTTTCCCTCTTTCAGATCTGTAACTATCAAGGTCCAGCGCGGGTTGTGGTCCAGCTGGTGACCAACACCAAACAGCCCCATCTGCACGCACACAGCCTGGTGGGCAAGCAGTGTGAGAAGGGCATCTGCATCGCCGATATCCAGCCCAAAGACTCCTGCATCAGGTTTGCACCAGCACAGTCTTCCCCTTCTCTGTCACTTGCTCACTCTGGCACTGCTGGTGCTGCTGCCGTTCTGCATCAGTTTGAAAAGGAATGGTTTTATTGCTAGTAGCAAATGAAAGTTACAGCTGACAGTGATACCTTTCCAGTCTTCCATTGGGGGATGTGCTAACTACCATCACAGTAGAGCTCAGTTTATATATGCAAATGAGATTGTACTACCTGGCAGTCCCCAAATTTGATTGTAGCCACATTAACTTGTTGGTTTAAGATGCCTGCATCAGGTGTCTTTTTAATAGCAGTGGTTTTCCAGAAGGCAAATGGTTTTGGAACAAAGGCCCAGTGGCTGTCACAACTAATCATGTCATTCATTTAAATTTACCTTCTCAATGAATAATGGAATGGAACAAGGAATTCTTGTGCAGGTCTTCTGCTGGCACGGCTTGTCTTTTTGTCTTTTTTCCAGTAAATTATTTTTGGAACATGTGATTTCATCTTTTGTTACTCTTCAGTTAAGTTCATTGTTATTGTTGGGATTTTTAAAAAAAACTGCAATTCAATTAATAGTCAAAATAATTATAAGATTATTTGACTGCTAAAGTAGAATGAGCAACTTGATAGTATTTATCATTACTGTGATAAAGTACATCACAATATGTCACAATATTTTTTTTCTGAATGTGTCATGAATATTAGCAGTACTTAAAAACCACTTCCCAACTGCATGTTTCATTAAAAAAAGAGTGTACCTAGTCCCGTTTAATTGGATGTCGTGCAGCGCTGTGTGTGAAATGTAGAACTTACAACTAATTGCAAATAGGGCTGGGCGATAAAATGATAACTATTGCGATATAACTTTCCTTGATAGAACAATAAGAAATGTTGGATACATTTTTGATATAATACACCATTCTCACACTTCCACGTTCTAGCAAAAGACCTGGTGGTGTTTTCTACTGCAGGGAAAGCGACACTAATCTGCTGTCGGCAGGAGAGGGCATACATCTGAGTTTTTTGACATGACTAGAGTAAAAAAGGCTACGAGTAAAATGAGTTGCCAAATATATTTTAGCAACGTCTGAAATATGGAATTATACATTCCTTGTTTGAGTGGAGCGACTGGCAACCTGTTCTCCTGTTACTGAGTGTGAGTGACGAGGTAAAACGATGTTACAGTGCTCAGTCATATTTAAGTGTTAGTGCATTGCCAAACAACGAAAGTGAAAGAAAGAAGTGGGTTCATGTCAGTTGCACCACTGAGTTAAATGAAAGTAAACTGAGGAAGCTGTGAGGTCTTGGAAAGCAGGAGAAAGCTATCTTTCCAGGCTAGCTGTTTTTAGCAGCTGGCTAACTTGAAGCAGCGCTCCGTCACTCGCACAGCACAGCGAACTGATGATACTGTAGATCAAACAAGACACAAAAGCACCACTTTCAGTTTAAATGTACCTAAAAGGAGGACCCTGTTTGTCTGGTGTTGATGCATTGCGGTTCACCCCTCAAACTACTACGGAGAAATCTACTAGTTGGTGTTTGAATCCTGTTATATGCTCTGATATGGATGTGGTAGGATTGGTGGCAGTAAGGCATTGTGATCCATCACTGAATACCGAGCCAGCTAACATTTGCTGTTCGTACTAAGTTGACATTGTTGAGAAACTAAACAGTTTAGCACTGTTGTTGGCCGCTTGCTTCGCATTTGTAACAGGATAGCCGAGCGCTCGTCACCAGACAGCTAAAAATATCTTTTCTTTCTTAAATTATGATTCTTACAAAAACTGCGGCCGTGCATTTCCAACGGCTAAAACCAGCTCACCACACACTTTCTCCCACTGACAGATTTGTGAAGTGTTCCGTTGTTTGGTGAGTGTTGGTCGTGTTCTGGCCATAGGGATAGCAATTATCCACCCAGGAGCAAAAATCAGCCTTCAAACTTAAAAGTAATAATGATTTAACATTTATTGCGATATGTATCGATATCGAACGATATGAGCTTTGTGTATCGTGGTAACATTTTTGGCCATATCGCCCAGCTCTAATTGGAAACTAATAATTGAATTGCTGATAGTATTTTTAAAATATGGCATTATTTTATCTGTAAAATAAACTATTTTATCTCTGTACAAGAAATTTTAACACATGTAACTTGTTTTTAGTTTTCCTAACTTGGGTATCTTGCACGTGACTAAGAAGAATGTGACTAAGACCCTGGAGGAGAGGATGAGTGAGGCCTACAGGCAAGGCTATAATTTTGGAGTAGCCATTAACCCGGAAATTGACTCTCTTCAAGGAGAGACACGCATCCCCAGGGAGCTCTCAGGTGAGTGTGCCTGTGTGTGCCTGCAAGTCTTGACGTTCAGCTCTGTTTGCAATCAGTCACCCTTGATTCACACGGCATATGATTTAGCTCATTAAGTTCATTTAAATGAAGGAGTAACACGGCTTAGATGGCTCAAATGTTTTAATGCGTGCATTCGGGTGTTTGAGTACACTTGTTAGTATTTGTGTAAACTGGTTATGGAAAATCATCTCTTACTGAGGTTCCTGTTTCATGCATGATATCAAGCTTTAAGGGACAAACCAAATCAGCTACCTTTTATTTGGAGATTTATGTTTGTGGTTGGTGAGTCCAGTGTCACATGTTGCTGTGTCTGATTCTGATTTCAGACCATCATAGGGGTCTGATCGGCTTGGCTGCGAGCCACCAGGCCAAAGACATGGACCTGAGCGTGGTCAAACTCATGTTTACTGCTTTTCTGCCGGATGGGGAGGGGGGCTTCACCCGGAGGCTGGACCCGGTCATATCTGAGCCAATCTACGACAGCAGTGAGTGTTTCTTTATTGTTCATGATACACATTTAAGCCGGAGTCCTTCTTCTGCCGCTTCCATCAGGAGCAGAGCCTGATGGACACACCCAGCTATATGTTAAGGCAAACACTGCGCTGGATATGTCAGAAGAGCTATAAATCATTTTGATCTGCACAAGCAGCTTTTTATGCTTCAATGTTGTGCATGAGTCCACAATTTAAATGTTTCCAAGTGATTGAAGCTGTTGCACAATGCAGACTAGAACCACAACAGGATATGTCACACACATGTGGCGCTCCTGCTCAGATTCCATGTGAAATGACTACAGAGTACACACTTGTGTGCATCTTAGTACACACTTGCTGTTTATTTGCTGATTTTGACATATTGTGGGCAAAGGACGGCAAAAGTTATAAGCAGCACATTTATAGAAAGTGCAGAGTAACAATTTGCAGACAGATGTAATATTTAACTCTTGTGTGGTGTTGATGTGTTTGTTAGCAGCTGTAGCCAGTCAGCAGCCTGTCCATGTCCACCCTCATACACATGCACACATATACAAACACATACACACACAGACATGCTCACACTAACAGCAGGCCATGTAGGAGGAAAACAGAGTGAAGGGATACAGCACCTCCACACTTTTATTCCCCACAGGTTCACCCCAACAGCATTATGTGTAATATAAATGTGTAGGGGGTTTACGGTGTGAAGTCACTGAAAATGTGTTATTTTATATGTTCTTCACAGAAAATGAGTAAAGGCCAAGGAATCTGAGGTTTAAATAATAACAGATTACATCATTTTTATCTTTTTGCGACCATTGAACATGGATCCCACACCACACAAGGGCTAAGTATATTGATCAGGCATAACATTATGACCACCTCCTTGTTTCTACTCTCATTGTCCATTTTATCAGCTCCACTTACTATATAGGTGCACCTTGTAGTTCTACAGTTACAGACTGTAGTCCATCTGTTTCTCTGCATACTTGTCTGATCCACTCATACCAGCACAACACACTCTAACACACCATCACCACAGCAGTGTTACTGCAGTCCTGAGAATGATCCACTACCCAAATAGTACCTGCTCTGTGAGGGTCCATGGGGGTCCTGACCACTGAAGAACAGGGTAAAAGGGGGCTAACAAAGTATCAGAGAAACAGATGGACTACAGTCTGTAACTGTAGAACTACAAAGTGCACCTATATAGTAAGTGGAGATGATAAATGGACAATGAGCGTAGAAACAAGGAGGCGTCATGAGAGTCTCCTCTCATATTGATTGGACTGGTAGAAACAGCCCAAAATGACTTGGGATAAAAAGTCTGGTTCCATTGACTTACATTAAAAGTAAAGTATGTTTTTTCCTTCTTCTGTAAAGGTACCATTTTGGAGATACAGTGTTTTGATCTGATAGCAGTGATGTAATTATTGAAGTTATTGGTGCTAAATCATTAAGTTAATACATGAGGTCATCAGCTTTATTATTGCAAACTTATTCATATTGACTATTGACATATTCATATTCAGCACTGAGGACAGTCTGTAGCAGCGTAGAAGAGAGAAGGGGGATGAGGAAGGGAAAAAGGGATGAGTAATAAAGGGAAGGAAGCTCTTGTTCGTGAGGAGGAGGGGGAACGTGCTCTGATATTAACATTTACATAAACGAGTGCATACCATGTTCCTGCCTTCAAGTTTGATGAAAGAGTTCCAGTTAGTGGGATCAAGAAATGAAACTAACTCGCTCTCGCTCTCACTCTCGCTCTCTCGCTCTCTCTCTCTCGCTCTCGCTCTCTCTCTCTCTGACTCTCTGTGTGTGTCTCGCTCTCGCTGTATCTGATGAAAGCCTAGTTTCGTCGCTTCCTCTCAGTGAAACTGGGTTCACTTTCGATTTCCACCTCTTATGTGCTCTCTTTCAGTCCATCTGTCTATCAGGCTGTCCTGTTTATCTCTTTCAAGTCATCCAGCTCACGTTTAAAAAATAAATAAATAAATAAATCGCAGTAACAAAAAAATGTGAGAACATTCACTGCATCACTGAACATCTCTCTCTCTCTCTCTCTCTCTCTCTCAGAGGCCCCAAATGCCTCGAATCTGAAGATCGTGAGGATGGATCGAACGGCGGGCTGTGTGACAGGGGGAGAGGAGGTCTACCTGCTGTGTGATAAAGTCCAGAAAGGTGAGCCAGCCAGGAGCAGGCAATGTGGCAAAAATGTTACATCACACTTTGAAACTCTCTAAAAAAAATTCTCTAATTCTCTTTTTTTTGTGGTACATTCAGTTCTTCTGTGTTCTAGAAGTTCTGACGATATCCATGACATACAGACAAAAAGCATAACGTCATATAGCTTATCACAGTAATATCATATGACTCACCCTAACAGTTCCCAGAGCTCATCAGACTAACCTCTGAAACACTGTGTTTGCATGCACGTAATAATCCGATAAATGCAGAAAATCTGATTTTGTCAGTACACTTGCGTGCATTTGAGTAATCAGATAATGGGGAAACTTCGGGTCTACATGAGTCAGACAATAATCAGATTTCTGCTTTGCAAGCAGCCAATAAATTCACAGAATAAGACACGATATAAACGTAATGTAAAACTCAAGCTTGATGCCGCAGCTTTTTTTTTCCCCAAACATTGCGCCACTTTATCTGAAAAAAAATGAACGTACTTAGTCTAGAAGATAAATATTTACATTCTACATTTCGTCAAGAGTGTAGTTGTAATGTGATCCTTCATTGCTGCTGATGCTGATTAAAAATGTTACTATATCCATGGTTACAGTGTAAATATGTCCAGCATATGTAATCATATTGAATTTAGGGTGGAACCAAAATAGAGAGAACACAAGAGCTGTGTGGAACATGGGTTCGCAACATTTCAGGGACTTCTAGAGTTGAACTTTAGGCGAGGTCTCTCTCTCTCTCTCTCTCTCTCTCTCTCTCTATCTCTCTCTCTCGCTCTCTCTCTCTCGCTCTCTCTCTCTCGCTCGCTGTCTCTCTCTTGCTCTCTCTCTCTCTCGCTCGCTGTCTCTCTCTCGCTCTCTCACGCTCTCTCTCGTGCTCTCTCGGTCTCTCTCGCTCTCTCGCTCTCGCTCCCTCTGTCTCTCTCTCGCTCGCTCTCTCTCGCTCTCTCTCCCGCTCTCTCTCACGCTCTCTCGCTCTCACTCTCTCTCTCTCGCTCTCTCTCTCTCACACGCGCTCTCTCTCTTTCTCACGCTCTCTCTCTCTTTCTCACGCTCTCTCTCTGTCACTCTCTCTCTCTCGTTTTCTCACTCTCGCTCTCTTACTCTCGCTCTCTTTTTCTTTCTTTCTGTCTCTCTCTCATTTTCTCTCTCCATCTTGTCCCTCCATTTTCTTTCTTTCTCACTCGTTCTTTTCTCTCCCCCTATCTTGTCCCTTTCTTTTTCTGTTCTTTCTCTCACTCTGTATCTTTCTTTTTTTTTTTTTCTTTTTTTTTTGTGGGCAGTCATGGGCTGGAGGTTAGGGAACCAGCCTTGTGACCGGAAGATCGCCGGTTCAATCCCCAGAGCCGACAGTACATGACTGAGGTGTCCTTGAGCAAGACACCTAACCCTCAACTGCTCCCCGGGCGCTGCGGATTGGGCTGCCCACTGCTCTGGGCAAGTGTGCTCACTGCCCCCTAGTGTGTGTGTGCTCACTAGAGTGTATGTGGTGTTTCACTGCATGGATGGGTTAAATGCGGAGGTGAAATTTCCCCATTGTGGGACTAATAAGGGTCACTTAATCTTAATCTTTTCTCTCTCTCTCCCTTTTTTGTCTGTCCTTTTTCTGTTTTCTCTCTCCCTATCTTGTCCCTTCTTTTTTTTTGTTTCTATCTCTCACACTCTCTCTCTCTCGCTCCTTCTCTTTTCTCTTTTCCTATCTTGTGTTTCCTTTTTCTTTCTTTCTGTCTCTCTCACTCCCTCACACTTTCTTTTCCCCTCTCTCCCAATCTTGTCCCTCCTTTTTCTCTTTATCTCTCACTCTTTTTCTCTCTTCCTCCATCTTGTCCCTCTCTCACTTTCTGTCTTTCCTTCTCTTTTCCCCCTTTCTCTCTCTCTCTCCTGCCCTCTTTGTCTCTCTCATAATCAGTTTCATTCTCATTCACTCTTGGCCTTTCTTTTTCTCTTTCCTTGTCTCTCACACTCTTTAACTGTCTTTCGCTCACTCTCATTCTCTTTTCATCTCTCTCTTTTCTCACCTCTCTCGTCCCCCCTTTTCTGTCTATCGCTATTGGTCTTTGTCTTGCTCCTTATTTCTATTTTTCTCTTACTCTTTCTTTTACTGGCTCTTTTGCTCTCTCTCTTTTCCCCTTTGCTATATCTCTTTCTCTTTGTCTCTCTCCATCAGTGTCTCGATTGCTTGTTTTTGCTTGCTTTGTTTCTCTTTCCACATCTCTTGCTCTCTCTTGCCTTGTCCCCTCTCTCACTCCCTCTCTGTTTCTTCTCTCATTCTCTCATTTTCTCTTTCTCTCTCTCTCTCTCGCACTCTCCCTCTCTCTCTCTGTGGTTGATGACCTCTTTAATAGGAAGGTCATCCAGCCTGGATTTCTAGCAGGTGGGAATTCCCCCCTCGACATGCAAATGCGATCAGGAGGAAAGTTAGATATCATGCAGTCTCTCTGTTTCTCTTCCTTCCTCTTCTCTCGATCTATTTACACGCTCTCTCACTTTCTCTATCACTCTTCCTCTCTCTTTCTACACCTCTCCACCCGTTCCCTCTCTTATCACTCTCTCTATACTCCCCCCACTCTGCCGCAGTAGCTGGTAGCTTCATAAGGAAGTGCAAATCGGTCCAACATCTGATAATGTTTTGACAGGTTAACGTTGAAATCTGGTTTAACCTGTAGGACTCATCCCCACTCTGCGCTCTAGTATTAGAAGAAGGTTATGCAGTTCATCTTTCATAAACAGTGACATCAGATGTGCTGATAAAGGGGAATTCCACTAATTTAAGTTCTGCCTAATTAAATGGTTAAAAAGTTAACAAAGTCATTCAGAGCGCTTTCATTTGAAATGCTGCATTGTAGAGAAATTTACAGAGCCAGAATTATTCACAGTGGTGGTGATAGGAACCAGATGCCTAAAGTGTTTAATGCAGGCATGTCAGAATGTCAAATGTCAAAACATAGTCTGCAGTGTTTGGGCCCACCAGGACTGGAGCCTGACATATGTGGTTTAATGCATCTAAAACCTACATCACAGAATAGTTACGAATGCACTGGCTGATGTCTTAGATGTTGTTTTATGATAGTTTTGAGAAGGGTTTAGCCTAAAATGTAGATTATCTTGTGGTGGAGTGGTACAGGAAGGGCATTGCCAAGCAAAATATGCCTCAAAGACACCCCTCTTTCGGATTTACCGCTGTTTTATTATTCGCTGTTTTCGGAAGAAAATTTAGCCA